>NW_027476347.1:0-289583 GCF_051020955.1 Megalopta genalis
AAGTAGAAGGCTTACCTTCGAATCCATGCGAAAGAAATGCTTTAACTTCAAATACCTATGATATACATGATTTAGCATCAAATGCAGGCGAAATACATGATTCAGCTTCAAATTCATTCGTAACACATGGTTTAGCTTAATATTCATGCGTAGCAAATGGTTCAGCTGCAAATACTTGTGATATACATGATTTAGCTTCAACTGCATGTGAAACAAACATGTTCGCTTCAAATTCAAGCGAAACACATGATACAGCTTCAAATCAATGCGAAGAAGAAGGCTTAGTTACAAATGCATGCGAAACAAATGGTTCAGCTTCAAATATTTGTGATATACGTGATTCGGATTCAAATGCAGGCGAAACAAACAAGTTAGCTTTAAATCCATGCTGATCACATGATTTAACTCCAAATCAATGCGAACTAAAAGGCTTAGCAGCAAATCCATGGGAATAAAAAATTGTTTAGCTTCAAATACTTGTGATATACATGATTTAGCTTCAAATGCACGCGACACAAACGGGTTAGCTTCAAATCCATGCGAAACACATGATTTAGCTTCAAATCAATGCGATGTAGAAGGCTTAGCTACAAATACATGAGAAACAAATGATTTATATTCGGATAATTGCGATATAAGTGATAAGATTCAAACGCAGGCAAAACAAACGGGTTAGCTTAAAATCCATGCGAAACGCATGATTTAGCTTCAAATCAATGCGATGTAGAAGGCTTAGCTACAAATACACGAGAAACAAATGATTTATCTTCAGATAATATCGATATAAGTGATATAGCTTCAAGTGCAGGCGAAACAATCGAGTTAGCTTCAAATCCATGCGAAACACATGATTTAGCTTCAAATACTTGCGATAGAAGTGATATAGTTTCAAATGCAGGCGAAACAAACGAGTTAGCTTCAAATCCAAGCGAAACACATGATTTAGGTACAAAACAAATGGTTTTCCTTCAAATACTTGTGATATACATGTTTAAGCTTCAAATGCAGGCGAAACAAACGAGTGAGCTTCAAATCCAAGCGTAACACATGATTTAACTTCAAATCAATGCGAAGTAGAAGGCTTAGCTTCAAATCCATGCGAACCGAATGATTTGGCTTCAAATACTTGTGAATATAAGTGATATAGTTTCAAATGCATGCGAAATAAACGAGTTATCTTCAAATCCATGCGAAACACATGATTTAGCATCAAATCAATGCGAAGTATAAGGCTTACCTTCAAAACCTTGCAAACCGAATGATTTGGTTTCAAACACTTGCGAATATAAGTGATATAGCTTCAACTGCATGCGAAACAGACGAGTTATCTTCAAATCCATGCGAAACACATGATTTAGCTTCAAATCAATGCGATGTAGAAGGCTTAGCTACAAATACATGAGAAACAAATGATTTATATTCGGATAATTGCGATATAAGTGATATAGCTTCAAATGCAGGCAATACAAACGGGTTAGCTTAAAATCCATGCGAAACGCATGATTTAGCTTCAAATCATGCGAAGTAGAAGGCTTTGCTTCAAATACGAGCGAAACACATGATTTAGATTCAAATACTTGCCATATAAATGAAATAGCTTCAAACGCAGACCAAACGAATGAGATATCTTCAAATTCATGCGAAACACATGATTTAGCTTCAAATCAATGCGAAGTTAAAGGCTTAGCTTCAAATCCATGCGAAACAAACGAGTCAGCTTCAAATCCATGCGAAACAAATGATTTAGCTTCAAATACTTGCAATATATGTGATATAGCTTCAAATGCAGGCGGAACAAACAGTTAGCTTCAAATACGAGCGGAACATATGATTTAGCATCAAATCAATGGGAAGTAGAAGGCTCAGCTTTAAATCCGAGCGAAACGCATGATTTAGATTGAAATACTTGCGATATAAATGTAATAACTTCAAATGCAGACGAACCAACGAGTTATCATGAAATTAATGCGAAACACATGATTTAGCATCAAATCAATGCGAGACACATGATTTTGATTCAAATCAAAGCGAAGTAGATGGCTTATCTTCAAATCCAAGCGGAACACTTGATTTAGCTTCGAATCAATGCGAAGTAGAAGGCTTAGCTTCAGATCCATGCGAAACAAATGGTTTAGCTTCAAATACTTGTGATATACATGAATTAGCTTCAAATTCAGGCGAAACAAACGAGTTAACTACAAATCCTTTCGAAACACATGATTTAGATTCAAATCAATGCGAAGAAGAAGGCTGATCTTCGAATCTATGCGAAACAAATGGTTTAGCTTCAAATACTTGTCATATACATGATTTAGCTTCAAATGCAGGCGAAGCAAACGAGTTAGCTTCAAATCCATGCGAACCACATGATTTAGCTTCAAATCAATGCGAAGCGGAAGGCTGATTTCCGAAACCACCCGAAACAGATTGTTTAGCTTCAAATACTTGTGATATACATGAATTAGCTTCAAATTCAGGCGAAACAAACGAGTTAACTACAAATCCTTTCGAAACACATGATTTATCTTCAAATCAATGCGAAGTAGAAGGCTTATCTTCGAATAAATGCGAAACTAATGGTTTAGCTTCAAACACTTGTTTTATACATGATTTAGCTTCAACTGCATGCAAAACAAACGAACTAGCTTCAAATACAAGCGAAACACTTGATTTAGCTACAAATCAATGCGATGTAGATGGTTTAGCTTCAAATTCATGCGAAACAAGTGGTTTAGCATCAAATAATTGTGATGTACATGATTTACCTTCAACTGCATGCGAAAAAAATCGAGTTAGCTTCAAATGCATGCGAAACACATGATTTAGCTTGAAATCAATGCGAAGTAGATGGCTTATCTTCAAATACATGCGAAACACATGATTTAGCTTCAAATACTTGCGATAGAAGTGATAGAGCTTCAAATGAATGCGAAACAAACGAGTTAGCTTCTAATCTATGCGAAACACGTGATTTAGCTTCAAATCAATGCGAACTAGAAGGCTGATCTTCGAATCCATGCGAAACAAATGGTTTAGTTTCAAATACTTGTGATATGCGTGATTTTGATTCAACAGCAAGCGAATCAAACGAGTTAGCTTCGAATCAATGCTAAATGCATGATTTAGCTTCAAACCAAAGCGATGTAGAAGGCTTAGCTTCAAATCCATGCTAAACGATCGATTTAGCTTCAAATGCTTGCGATATAAGTGATATAGTTTCAAATGCAGGCGAAACAAACGCGTTAGCTTCAAATCCAAGCGGAACACATGATTTAGGTTCAAAACAAATGGTTTTCCTTCAAATACTTGTGATATACATGATTAAGCTTCAAATGCAGGCGAAACAAACGAGTGAGCTTCAAATCCAAGCGTAACACATGATTTAACTTCAAATCAATGCGAAGTAGAAGGCTTAGCTTCAAATCCATGCGAACCGAATGATTTGGCTTCAAATACTTGTGAATATAAGTGATATAGTTTCAAATGCATGCGAAATAAACGAGTTATCTTCAAATCCATGCGAAACACATGATTTAGCATCAAATCAATGCGAAGTATAAGGCTTACCTTCAAAACCTTGCAAACCGAATGATTTGGTTTCAAATACTTGCGAATATAAGTGATATAGCTTCAACTGCATGCGAAACAGACGAGTTATCTTCAAATCCATGCGAAACACATGATTTAGCTTCAAATCAATGCGATGTAGAAGGCTTAGCTACAAATACATGAGAAACAAATGATTTATATTCGGATAATTGCGATATAAGTGATATAGCTTCAAATGCAGGCAATACAAACGGGTTAGCTTAAAATCCATGCGAAACGCATGATTTAGCTTCAAATCATGCGAAGTAGAAGGCTTTGCTTCAAATACGAGCGAAACACATGATTTAGATTCAAATACTTGCCATATAAATGAAATAGCTTCAAACGCAGACCAAACGAATGAGATATCTTCAAATTCATGCGAAACACATGATTTAGCTTCAAATCAATGCGAAGTTAAAGGCTTAGCTTCAAATCCATGCAAAACAAATGATTTACCTTCATATACTTGCGATATAAGTGATATAGCTTCAAATGCAGGCGGAACAATCAGTTAGCTTCAAATTCATGCGGAACACATGATTTAGCTTCAAATCAATGCGACGTAGAAGGCTTAGCTTCAAATCCATGGGAATCAAATGGTTTAGCTTCAAATACTTGTGATAGACATGATTTAGCTTCAACTGCATGCGAAACAATCGAGTTAGCTTCAAATGCATGCGAAACACATGATTTAGCTTGAAATCAATGCGAAGTAGAAGGCTTATCTTCAAATACATGCGAAACACATGATTTAGCTTCAAATACTTGCGATAGAAGTGATATAGTTTCAAATGAATGCGAAACAAACGAGTTAGCTTCTAATCTATGCGAAACACGTGATTTAGCTTCAAATCAATGCGAACTAGAATGCAGATCTTCGAATCCATGCGAAACAAATGGTTTAGTTTCAGATCCATGCGAAATGCATGATTTAGCTTCAAATCAATGCGAAGTAGAAGGCTTACCTTCGAATCCATGCGAAAGAAATGCTTTAACTTCAAATACCTATGATATACATGATTTAGCATGAAATGCAGGCGAAATACATGATTCAGCTTCAAATTCATTCGTAACACATGGTTTAGCTTAATATTCATGCGTAGCAAATGGTTCAGCTGCAAATACTTGTGATATACATGATTTAGCTTCAACTGCATGTGAAACAAACATGTTCGCTTCAAATTCAAACGAAACACATGAAACAGCTTCAAATCAATGCGAAGAAGAAGGCTTAGTTACAAATGCATGCGAAACAAATGGTTCAGCTTCAAATATTTGTGATATACGTGATTCGGATTCAAATGCAGGCGAAACAAACAAGTTAGCTTTAAATCCATGCTGATCACATGATTTAACTCCAAATCAATGCGAACTAAAAGGCTTAGCAGCCAATCCATGGGAATAAAAAATTGTTTAGCTTCAAATACTTGTGATATACATGATTTAGCTTCAAATGCACGCGACACAAACGGGTTAGCTTCAAATCCATGCGAAACACATGATTTAGCTTCAAATCAATGCGATGTAGAAGGCTTAGCTACAAATACATGAGAAACAAATGATTTATATTCGGATAATTGCGATATAAGTGATATAGCTTCAAACGCAGGCAAAACGAACGGGTTAGCTTAAAATCCATGCGAAACGTATGATTTAGCTTCAAATCAATGCGATGTAGAAGGCTTAGCTACAAATACACGAGAAACAAATGATTTATCTTCAGATAATAGCGATATAAGTGATATAGCTTCAAGTGCAGGCGAAACAATCGAGTTAGCTAAATATCAATGCGAACTAGAAGGATTATCTTCAAATCCATGCGAAACAAATGGTATAGCTTCAAATACTTGTGATATACATGATTTAGTTTCAAATGCAGCTGAAATGAACGAGTGAGGTTCAAATCCATGCGAGTCACATGATTTTGCTTCAAATCAATGGGAAGTGGAAGGCTTAGTTTCAAATCCATGCGAATCAAATGGTTTAGCTGAAAATACTTGTGATATACATGATTTAGCTTCAACCGCGTGCGAAACAAACGAATTATCTTGAAATTCATGCGAAACACATGATTTAGCTTCAAATCAATGCGAAGTTAACGGCTTAGCTTCAAATCCATGCGAAACAAACGAGTCAGCTTCAAATCCATGCGAAACAAATGATTTAGCTTCAAATACTTGCAATATATGTGATATAGCTTCAAATGCAGGCGGAACAAACAGTTAGCTTCAAATCCGAGCGGAACATATGATTTAGCATCAAATCAATGGGAAGTAGAAGGCTCAGCTTTAAATCCGAGCGAAACACATGATTTAGATTGAAATACTTGCGATATAAATGTAATAACTTCAAATGCAGACGAACGAACGAGTTATCATCAAATTAATGCGAAACACATGATTTAGCTTCAAATCAATGCGAGACACATGATTTAGATTCAAATCAAAGCGAAGTAGATGGCTTATCTTCAAATCCAAGCCGTACACTTGATTTAGCTTCGAATCAATGCGAAGTAGAAGGCTTAGCTTCATATCCATGCGAAACAAATGGTTTAGCTTCAAATACTTGTGATATACATGAATTAGCTTCAAATTCAGGCGAAACAAACGAGTTAACTACAAATCCTTTCGAAACACATGATTTAGCTTCAAATCAATGCGAAGAAGAAGGCTGATCTTCGAATCTATGCGAATCAAATGTTTTAGCTGCAAATACCTATGACATACATGATTTAGATTCAACTGCATACGAAATTAACGAGTTAGCTTCAAATCCATGCGAAACGCATGATTTTGCTTTAAATCAATGCGAAGTAGAAGGCTTATCTTCGAATCCATACGAAACAAATGGTTTAGCTTCAAATACTTGTGATATACATAATTTATCTTCCACTACATGCGAAGCAAGCGAGTTAGCTTCAAATGCAAGCGAAAGACATGATTTAGCTCAAATCAATGCGATGTAGAACGTTTAGCTTCAAATCCATGCGAAACAAATGATTTAGCTTCAAACACTTGCGATATAAGTGATATAGCTTCAAATGCAGACGAAACAAACGTGTTGGCTTCAACTCCAAGCGAAACACATGATTTAACTTCAAATCAATGCGATATAGAAGGTTTAGCTTCAAATCCAAGCGATACACATGATATCGCTTCAAACCAATACGAAGTAGAAGGCTTATCTTCGAATCCATGCGAAACAAATGGTTTAGCGTCAAATACTTGTGATATACATGATTTAGCATCAAATACAGGCGAAATACATGATTTAGCTTCAAATTCATTCGTAACACATGGCTTAGCTTAATATTCATGCGTAGCAAATGGATCAGCTGCAAATACTTGTGATATACATGATTTAGCTTCAACTGCATGTGAAACAAACATGTTCGCTTCAAATTCAAGCCAAACACATGATTCAGCTTCAAATCATTGCGAAGTAGAAGGCTTAGTTACAAATACATGCGAAACAAATGGTTCAGCTTCAAATATTTGTGATATACATGATTTAGATTCAAATCCAGGCGAAACAACCGAGTTAGTTTCAAATCCGTGCGAAACACGTGATTTAGCTTAATAATCATGCGAAGCAAATGGTTTAGCTTCAAATACTTGTGATATACATGATTTAGCTTCAACCGCGTGCGAAACAAACGAATTATCTTGAAATTCATGCGAAACACATGATTTAGCTTCAAATCAATGCGAAGTTAACGGCTTAGCTTCAAATCCATGCGAAACAAACGAGTCAGCTTCAAATCCATGCGAAACAAATGATTTAGCTTCAAATACTTGCAATATATGTGATATAGCTTCAAATGCAGGCGGAACAAACAGTTAGCTTCAAATCCGAGCGGAACATATGATTTAGCATCAAATCAATGGGAAGTAGAAGGCTCAGCTTTAAATCCGAGCGAAACACATGATTTAGATTGAAATACTTGCGATATAAATGTAATAACTTCAAATGCAGACGAACGAACGAGTTATCATCAAATTAATGCGAAACACATGATTTAGCTTCAAATCAATGCGAGACACATGATTTAGATTCAAATCAAAGCGAAGTAGATGGCTTATCTTCAAATCCAAGCGGAACACTTGATTTAGCTTCGAATCAATGCGAAGTAGAAGGCTTAGCTTCAGATCCATGCGAAACAAATGGTTTAGCTTCATATACTTGTGATATACCTGAATTAGCTTCAAATTCAGGCGAAACAAACGAGTTAAGTACAAATCCTTTCGAAACACATGATTTAGCTTCAAATCAATGCGAAGAAGAAGGCTGATCTTCGAATCTATGCGAATCAAATGTTTTAGCTTCAAATACCTATGACATACATGATTTAGATTCAACTGCATACTAAATTAACGAGTTAGCTTCAAATCCATGCGAAACACATGATTTTGCTCTAAATCAATGCGAAGTAGAAGGCTTATCTTCGAATCCATACGAAACAAATGGTTTAGCTTCAAATACTTGTGATAAACATCATTTAGCTTCAACTGCATGCGAAACAAACGAGTTAGCTTCAAATCCATGCCAAACACATGATATAGCTTCAAATCAATACGAAGTAGAAGGCTTATCTTCGAATAAATGCGAAACTAATGGTTTAGCTTCAAATACCTGTGATATACATGATATAGCTTCAACTGCATGCGAAACGAACGAGTTAGCTTCAAATCCAAGCGAATCACATGATTTAGCTTCAAATCAATGCGATGTAGAAGGCTGATCACAGAATCCACTCGAAACAGATTGTTTAGCTTCAAATCCATGCGAAACACATGATTTTGCTTTAAATCAATGCGAAGTAGAAGGCTTATCTTCGAATCCATGCGAAACAAATTGTTTAGCTTCAAATACTTGTGATATACATGATTTACATTCAACAGCATGCGAAACAAACGAGTTAGCCTCAAATCCAAATGAAACACATGATTTAGCATCAAATCAATGCGAAGTAGAAGGCTTATCTTCGAATCCATGCGAAACAAATGGTTTAGCTTCAAATACTTGTGATATACATGATTTAGCTTCAACTGCATGCGAAACCAACGAGTTAGTTTCAAATCCATGCGAAACACGTGATTTAGATTCAAATCAATGCGAAGGAGAATGCTAAGATTCAAATCCATGCGTATCAAATGGTTTAGCTTCAAATACTAGTGATATACATGATTTAGATTCAATTGCATGCGAAACAAATGAGTTAGCTGCAAATCCATGCAAAGCACATAATTTAGCCTCAACTCAATGCGAAGTAGAAGGCTTAGCTTCTAATCCATGCGAAACGAATGATTGACATTCAAATACTTGCGAATATAAGTGATATAGCTTCAAATGCTGGCGAAACAAACGAGTTAGCTTCAAATCCATGCACAACACATGATTTAGCTTAATAATCATGCGAAGCAAATGGTTTAGCTTCAAATACTTGTGATATACATAATTTAGATTCCACTGCATGCGAAGCAAGCGAGTTAGCTTCAAATGCAAGCGAAAGACTTGATTTAGCTCAAATCAATGCGATGTAGAAGGTTTAACTGCAAATCCATGCGAAACAAATGATTTAACTTCAAACACTTGCGATATAAGTGATATAGCTTCAAATGCAGACGAAACAAACGTGTTGGCTTCAAATTCAAGCGAAACGCATGATTTAATTTCAAATCAATGCAAAGTAGTAGGCTTAGTTACAAATGCATGCGAAACAAATGGTTCAGCTTCAAATATTTGTGATATACATGATTCAGATTCAAATGCAGGCGAAACGAACGAGTTAGCTTCAAATCCATGCGAACCACATGATTTAGCTTCAAATCAATGCGAAGCAGAAGGCTTAGCTTCAAATCCATGCGAAACGAATGGTTTAACGACAAATACTTGCGAATATAAGTGATATAGCTTCATATGCAGGTGAAACAATTGAGTTAGCTTCAAATCCATGCGAACCACATGATTTAGCTTCAAATCAATGCGAAGCAGAAGGCTTAGCTTCAAATCCATGCGAAACGAATGGTTTAACTACAAATACTTGCGAATATAAGTGATATAGCTTCATATGCAGGTGAAACAATTGAGTTAGCTTCAAATCCATGCGAATCACATGATTTAACTTCAAATCAATGCGAAGTAGAAGGCTTAGCTTCAAATTCTTGCGAAACAAATGGTTTAGCTTCAAATTCTTGTGATATACATGATTTAACTTCAACTACATGAGAAACAAACGAGTTATCTTCAAATACAAGCGAAACACATGATTCAGCTTCAAATCAATGCGAAGTAGACGGCGTGGTTTCAAATCCATGCGTAACAAATGGTTCAGCTTCAAATACTTGTGATATTCATGACTTAGCTTCAACTGCATGCGAAACAAACGAGTTAGCTTCAAATCCATACGAAACACACGATTTAGCTTCAAATCTATGCGAAATAGAAGGCTGATCATCGAATCCATGCGAAACAAATGTATTAGCTTCAAATATGTGTGATATACATGATTTTGCTTCAAATGCAGGAGAAACAAACGAGTTAGCTTCAAATCCACGCGAAATACATGATTTAGCTTCAAATCAATGCGAACTATAAGGCTTATCTTCAAATCCATGCGAAACTAATGGTTTAGCTTCAAATACTTGCGATATACATGATTTAGCTTCAACTGCATGCGAAACAAACGAGTTAGCTTCAAATCCAAGCGAAACACGTGTTTTAACGTCAAATCAATACGAAGAAGAAGGCTTATCTACAAATACATGCGAAACAAATTGTTTAGCTTCCAATACTTGTGATATACATGATTTAGCTTCAACTGCATGCCAAACAACGAGTTAGATGCAAATCCAAGGGAAACACATGATGTAGCATCAAATCCATGCGAAACAAATGTTTCAACTTCAGATACTTGCGATATAAGTGATATAGTTTCAAATGCAGACGAAACAAATGAGTTAGCATCAAATCCAAGCGAAAGATATGATTTAGCTGCAAATCAATGCGAAGTAGAAGGCTTCGCATCAAATCCATGCGAAACAAATGGTATAGCTTCAAATACTTGTTTCATACATGATTTAGCTTCAACTGCATGCGAAACACATGATTTAGCTTCAAATCAATGCGAAGTAGAAGGCTTATCTTCGAATCCACACGAAACAGATTGTTTAGCTTCAAATACTTGTGATACACATGATTCAGCTTCAACTGCAAGCGAAACAAACGAATTAGCTTCAAATACAAGCGAAACACATGATTCAGCTTCAAATCAAGGCGAAGTAGAAGGCTTAGTTTCAAATCCATGCGAAACAAATGGTTCTGCTTCAAATACTTGTGATACTCATGATTTAGCTTCATCTGCATGCGAAACCAACGACTTTGCTTCAAATTCAAGGGAAACACTTGTTTCAGCTTCAAATCAATGCGAAGTAGAAGGCATAGCTTCAAGTCCATGCGAATCAAATGGTTTAGTTTCAAATGCTTGTGATATACATGATTTAGCTTCAACTACATGAGAAACAAACGAGTTATCTTCAAATACAAGCGAAACACATGATTCAGCTTCAAATCAATGCGAAGTAGACGGCGTGGTTTCAAATCCATGCGTAACAAATGGTTCAGCTTCAAATACTTGTGATATACATGATTTATATTCAACAGCAAGCGAAACAAACGAGTTAGCTTCAAATCCAAGCGAAACACTTGATTTAGCTTCAAATTCATTCGAAGCACATGCTTAATATTCATGCGAAACATATGGTTCAGCTTCAAATACTTGTGATATTCATGACTTAGCTTCAACTGCATGCGAAACACACGATTTAGCTTCAAATCTATGCGAAATAGAAGGCTGATCATCGAATCCATGCGAAACAAATGTATTAGCTTCAAATATGTGTGATATACATGATTTTGCTTCAAATGCAGGAGAAACAAACGTGTTAGCTTCAAATCCACACGAAATACATGATTTAGCTTCAAATCAAAGCGAAGTATAAGGCTTATCTTCAAATCCATGCGAAACTAATGGTTTAGCTTCAAATACTTGCGATATACATGATTTAGCTTCAACTGCATGCGAAACGAACGAGTTAGCTTCAAATCCAAGCGAAACACGTGATTTAACGTGAAATCAATACGAAGAAGAAGGCTTATCTACAAATACATGCGAAACAAATTGTTTAGCTTCCAATACTTGTGATATACATGATTTAGCTTCAACTGCATGCCAAACAACGAGTTAGCTGCAAATCCAAGGGAAAAACATGATGTAGCTTCAAATCCATGCGAAACAAATGGTTCAACTTCAGATACTTGCGATATAAGTGATATAGTTTCAAATGCAGACGAAACAAATGAGTTAGCTTCAAATCCATGCGAAACACATGGTTTAGCTTGAAATCAATGCGAAGTAGAAGGCTTAGCTTCAAATCCATGCGGACTGAATGAATAAGTTTCAAATACTTGTGATATACAAGACTGAGCTTCAACTGCATGCGAAACAAACGAGTTAGCTTCAAATCCAATCGAAACACATAATTTAGCTTCAAATCCATGCGAAACAGATAATGTAGCATCAAATCAATGAGAAGTAGAAGGCTTAGCTTCAAAACCATGCGAAACGAATGGTTTAGCTTCATATACTTGTGACATTCATAATTAAGCTTCAACTGAATGCGAAGCAAGCGAGTTAGCTTCAAATACAAGCGAAATACATGATTTAGCTCAATTCAATGCGATGTAGGAGGCTTATCTTCAAATCCATGCGAAACAAATGGTTTAGTTTCAAATACTTGTGATATACATAATTTAGCTTCAACTGCATGCGTTGAAATCGAGTTAGCATCAAATACAAGCGAAACACATGATTTAGCTTCAAATCAATGCGAAGTAGATGGCTTATCTTCAAATCCAGGCGAAGAAAATGATTTTCCTTCAAATACTTGCGGTTTAAATGAAATAGCTTCAAATGCAGGCGAAACAAACGAGTTAGCTTTAAATCCATGCGAGATGCATGTTTTAGCTTCAACTCAATGCGAAGCAGAAGGCTTCGTTTCAAATCCATGCGAATCAAATGGAATAGCTTCAAATAATCGTGATATACACCATTTAGCGTCAACTGCGTGCGAAACAAACGAGTTAGCTACAAATGCATGCGAAACACATGATTTAGCTTCAAAACAATCCGAAGTAGAAGGATTAGCTTCATATACATGCGAAACGAATGATTGACCTTCAAATACTTGCGAATATAAGTGATATAGCTTCAAATCCATGCGAACCGTATGATTTGGTTTCAAATACTTGCGAATATAAGTGATATAGCTTCAACTGCATGCGAAACAAACGTGTTATCTTCAAATCCATGCGCAACCACATGATTTAGCTTCAAATAAATGCGAAGTAGAAGGCTTAGCTCCAAATCCATGCGAAACGAATGATTGAGCTCCAAATGCTTGCGAATATAAGTGATATAGCTTCAAATGCAGACGAAGCAAACGAGTTAGCTTCAAATCCATGCCAAACACATGATTTAGCTTCAAATCAATGCGAAGTAGAAGGCTTATCTTCGAATCCCTGCGAAACAAATGGTTTAGCTTCAAATACTTGTGATATACATGATTTACATTCAACAGCATGCGAAACAAACGATTTAGCCTCAAATCCAAACGAAACACGTGATTTAGCATCAAATCAATGCGAAGTAGAAGGCTTATCTTCGAATCCATGCGAAACAAATGGTTTAGCTTCAAATGCTTGTAATATACATGATTTAGCTTCAACAGCATGCGAAACAAACGTGTTAACTTCAAATCCATACGAAACACATGATTTAGCTTCAATTGAATGCGAGGTTGAAGGCTTATCTTCGAATCCATGCGAAACAAATGGTTTAGCTTCAAATCAGTGCGAAGTAGAAGGCTTAGCTTCAAATCCATGCGAATCAAATGTTTTAGCTTCAAATACTTGTGATATACATGATTTACATTCAACAGCAAGCGAAACAAACGAGTTAGCATCAAATACATGCGAAACACTTGATTTATCATCAAATCAAGGCGAAGTAGAAGGCTTATCTTCGAATCTATGCGAAACAAGTGGTTTAGCTTCAAATACTTGTGATATACATGATTTAGCTTCAACTGCATGCGAAACCAACGAGTTAGCTGCAAATCCATGCAAAGCACATGATTTAGCCTCAAATCAATGCGAAGTAGAAGGCATAGCTTCAAATCCATGCGAACCGTATGATTTGGTTTCAAATACTTGCGAATATAAGTGATATAGCTTCAACTGCATGCGAAACAAACGTGTTATCTTCTAATCCATGCGCAACCACATGATTTAGCTTCAAATAAATGCGAAGTAGAAGGCTTAGCTTCAAATCCATGCGAAACGAATGATTGAGCTCCAAATGCTTGCGAATATAAGTGATATAGCTTCAAATGCAGACGAAGCAAACGAGTTAGCTTCAAATCCATGCCAAACACATGATTTAGCTTCAAATCAATGCGAAGTAGAAGGCTTATCTTCGAATCCCTGCGAAACAAATGGTTTAACTACCAATACTTGCGAATATATGTGATATAGCTTCATATGCAGGTGAAACAATAGAGTTAGCTTCTAATCTCTGTGAATGACATGATTGAGCTTCAAATCGAAGCGAAGTAGAAGGCTTAGCTTCAAATCCATGGGAAACGTATGGTTTAGCTTCAAATACTTGCGAATATAAGTGATATAGCTTCAAATGCAGGAGAAACAAACGAGTTAGCTTCAAATCCATGCGAAACACATGATTTAGCTTCAAATACTTGCGATAGAAGTGATATAGCTTCAAATGAATGCGAAACAAACGAGTTAGCTTCTAATCTATGCGAAACACGTGATTCAGCTTCAAATCAATGCGAACTAGAAGGCAGATCGAATCCATGCGAAACAAATGGTTTAGTTTCAAATACTTGTGATATGCGTGATTTTGCTTCAACAGCAAGCGAATCAAACGAGTTAGCTTCGAATCCATGCGATACACATGATTTAGCTTCAAATCAATGCGCAGTAGAAGGCTTGTCTACGAATCCATGCAAAACAAATGGTATAGGTTCAAATACTTGTGATATACACGATTTAGCTTCAACTGCATGCCGAGCAAACGAGTTAGCTTCAAATCCAAGGGAAACAAATGATTTAACTTCAAATCAATACGAAGTAGAAGGCTTAGCTTCAAATCCGTGCGAATCAAATGGTTTAGTTTCAAATGCTTGTGGTATACATGATTTAGCTTCAACTACATGCGAAAGAAACGAGTTATCTTCAAATACAAGCGAAACACATGATTCAGCTTCAAATCAATGCGAAGTAGACGGCGTGGTTTCAAATCCAAGCGTAACAAATGGTTCAGCTTCAAATACTTGTGATATACATGATTTAGCTTCAACTGCATGTGGAACAAACGAGTTAGCTTCAAATCCAAGCGAATCACATGATTTAGCTTCATATTAATGCGATGTTGATGGTTTAGCTTCAAATCCATGATAAACAAATGATTTAGCTTCAGATACTTACGATATAAGTGATCTAGCTTCAAATGCAGGCGAAAAAAACGAGTTAGCTTCTAATCTATGCGAAACACGTGATTCAGCTTCAAATCAATGCGAACTAGAAGGCAGATCGAATCCATGCGAAACAAATGGTTTAGTTTCAAATACTTGTGATATGCGTGATTTTGCTTCAACAGCAAGCGAATCAAACGAGTTAGCTTCGAATCCATGCGATACACATGATTTAGCTTCAAATCAATGCGAAGTAGAAGGCTTATCTTCGAATCCATACAAAAGAAAGTGATATAGTTTAAAATGCAGACGAAACAAATGAGTTGTCTTCAAATCCATGCGATTCACGTGATTTAGCTTCAAATCAATGCGCAATAGAAGGCTTGCCTACGAATCCATGCAAAACAAATGGTATAGGTTCAAATACTTGTGATATACACGATTTAGCTTCAACTGCATGCGGAGCAAACGAGTTAGCTTCAAATCCAAGGGAAACAAATGATTTAACTTCAAATCAATACGAAGTAGAAGGCTTAGCTTCAAATCCGTGCGAATCAAATGGTTTAGTTTCAAATGCTTGTGATATACATGATTTAGCTTCAACTACATGCGAAAGAAACGAGTTATCTTCAAATACAAGCGAAACACATGATTCAGCTTCAAATCAATGCGAAGTAGACGGCGTGGTTTCAAATCCAAGCGTAACAAATGGTTCAGCTTCAAATACTTGTGATATACATGATTTAGCTTCAACTGCATGTGGAACAAACGAGTTAGCTTCAAATCCAAGCGAATCACATGATTTAGCTTCATATTAATGCGATGTTGATGGTTTAGCTTCAAATCCATGATAAACAAATGATTTAGCTTCAGATACTTACGATATAAGTGATCTAGCTTCAAATGCAGGCGAAAAAAACGAGTTAGCTTCTAATCTATGCGAAACACGTGATTTAGCTTCAAATCAATGCGAACTAGAAGACAGATCTTCGAATCCATGCGAAGCAAATGGTTTAGTTACAAATACTTGTGATATGCGTGATTTTGCTTCAACAGCAAGCGAATCAAACGAGTTAGCTTCGAATCCATGCGAAATGCATGATTTAACTTCAATTCAATGCGAAGTAGAAGGCTTAGCTTCAAATCCAGGCGAAACAAATGGTATAGCTTCAAATGCTTGTGATATAGATGATTTAGCTTCAACTGCATGTGGAACAAACGAGTTAGCTTCAAATCCAAGCGAAACACATGATTTCGATTCAAATCAATGCGAAGTAGAAGGCTTAGCATCAAATCCATGGGAATCAAATGGTTTAGCATCAAATAATTGTGATGTACATGATTTACCTTGAACTGCATGTGAAACAATCGAGTTGGCTTCAAATGCATGCGAAACACATGATTTGGCTTCAAATCAATGCGAAGTAGAAGGGTTATCTTCGAATCCATGCGAAACAAATGGTTTAGCTTCAAACACTTGTGATATACATGATTTAGCTTCAACTGCATGCGAAACAAACGAGATAGCTTCAAATCCATGCGAAACATATGATCTAAGATCAAATCAATGCGAAGTAGAAGGCTTAGCTTCAAGTTAATAAGAAACAAATCAATAATCTTCAGATAATTGCGATATAAGTGGTGTAGCTTCAAATGCAGGCGAAGCAAATGAGTTTGCTTCCAATGCATGCGAACCACATGATTTAGCTTCAAATCAATGCGAAGTAGAAGGCTTATCATCAAATCCATGCGAATCAAACGGGTTAGCTTCAAACACTTGCGACATACATGATTTAGCTTCAACTGCATGCAAAACAAACGAGTAAGCTTCCAATCCATGCAAAACACATGATTTAGCTTCAAATCAATGCGAAGTAGAAGGCTTAGCTTCAAATACATGAGAAACATATGGTTAGCTTCAAATCAATTGGAAGTAGAAGGCTTAGCTTCAAATCCAAGCGAAACACATGATTTGCATTCAACTCAATGCGAAGTAGAAGCCTTAGCTTCAAATCCTTGCGAAACGAATGGTTTAGCTTCAAATACTCGTTATATTCATGATTTAACTTCAACTGCATGTCGAACAAACGAGTTAGCTTAATATCCAAGCGAAACATATTATTTAGCTTCAAATCAATGCGAGGTAGAAGGCTTGGCTTCAAATCCATGCGAATCAAACGGTTTAGCTTCAAATACTTGTAATATACTTGATTTATATTCAAGTGCATGCGAAACAAACGAGATAGCTTCACATCCATGCGAAACATATGATTTAACATCAAATCAATGCGAAGTAGAAGGCTGAACTTCGAATCCATGGGAATAAAATGGTTTAGCTTCAAATACTTGTGATATACATGATTTACATTCAACAGCAAGCGAAACAAACGAGCTAGCTTCAAATCCATGCGAAACACACGATTTAGCTTCAAATCAATGCGAAGTAGAAGGGTTATCTTCGAATCCATGCGAAACAAATGGTTTAGCTTCAAACACTTGTGATATACATGATTTAGCTTCAACAGCATGCGAAACAAACGAGTTAGCTTCAAATCCAAGCGAAAAACATGATTTAGCATCAGGTCAACGCGAAGTTGAAGGCTTAGTTTCAAATCCATGCGAAACAAACGAGATTGCTTCAAATCCATGTGAAACACATGATTTAGCTTCAAATCGATGCGAAATAGAAGGCTGAACTTCGAATCCATGCGAAACACATGATTTAGCTTCAAATCAATGCGAAATAGAAGGCTGAACTTCGAATCCATGCGAAACAAATGGTTCAGCTTCAAATACTTGTGATATACATGATTTAGCTTCAACTGCATGTGGAACAAACGAGTTAGCTTCAAATCCAAGCGAATCACATGATTTAGCTTCATATTAATGCGATGTTGATGGTTTAGCTTCAAATCCATGATAAACAAATGATTTAGCTTCAGATACTTACGATATAAGTGATCTAGCTTCAAATGCAGGCGAAAAAAACGAGTTAGCTTCTAATCTATGCGAAACACGTGATTTAGCTTCAAATCAATGCGAACTAGAAGACAGATCTTCGAATCCATGCGAAGCAAATGGTTTAGTTACAAATACTTGTGATATGCGTGATTTTGCTTCAACAGCAAGCGAATCAAACGAGTTAGCTTCGAATCCATGCGAAATGCATGATTTAACTTCAATTCAATGCGAAGTAGAAGGCTTAGCTTCAAATCCAGGCGAAACAAATGGTATAGCTTCAAATGCTTGTGATATACATGATTTAGCTTCAACTGCATGTGGAACAAACGAGTTAGCTTCAAATCCAAGCGAAACACATGATTTCGATTCAAATCAATGCGAAGTAGAAGGGTTATCTTCGAATCCATGCGAAACAAATGGTTTAGCTTCAAACACTTGTGATATACATGATTTAGCTTCAACTGCATGCGAAACAAACGAGATAGCTTCAAATCCATGCGAAACATATGATCTAAGATCAAATCAATGCGAAGTAGAAGGCTTAGCTTCAAGTTAATAAGAAACAAATCAATAATCTTCAGATAATTGCGATATAAGTGGTGTAGCTTCAAATGCAGGCGAAGCAAATGAGTTTGCTTCCAATGCATGCGAACCACATGATTTAGCTTCAAATCAATGCGAAGTAGAAGGCTTATCATCAAATCCATGCGAATCAAACGGGTTAGCTTCAAACACTTGCGACATACATGATTTAGCTTCAACTGCATGCAAAACAAACGAGTAAGCTTCCAATCCATGCAAAACACATGATTTAGCTTCAAATCAATGCGAAGTAGAAGGCTTAGCTTCAAATACATGAGAAACATATGGTTAGCTTCAAATCAATTGGAAGTAGAAGGCTTAGCTTCAAATCCAAGCGAAACACATGATTTGCATTCAACTCAATGCGAAGTAGAAGCCTTAGCTTCAAATCCTTGCGAAACGAATGGTTTAGCTTCAAATACTCGTTATATTCATGATTTAACTTCAACTGCATGTCGAACAAACGAGTTAGCTTAATATCCAAGCGAAACATATTATTTAGCTTCAAATCAATGCGAGGTAGAAGGCTTGGCTTCAAATCCATGCGAATCAAACGGTTTAGCTTCAAATACTTGTAATATACTTGATTTATATTCAAGTGCATGCGAAACAAACGAGATAGCTTCACATCCATGCGAAACATATGATTTAACATCAAATCAATGCGAAGTAGAAGGCATAGCTTCAAATCCATGGGAATAAAATGGTTTAGCTTCAAATACTTGTGATATACATGATTTAGCTTCAACTGCATGCGAAACAAACGAGCTAGCTTCAAATCCATGCGAAACACACGATTTAGCTTCAAATCAATGCGAAGTAGAAGGGTTATCTTCGAATCCATGCGAAACAAATGGTTTAGCTTCAAACACTTGTGATATACATGATTTAGCTTCAACAGCATGCGAAACAAACGAGTTAGCTTCAAATCCAAGCGAAAAACATGATTTAGCATCAGGTCAACGCGAAGTTGAAGGCTTAGTTTCAAATCCATGCGAAACAAACGAGATTGCTTCAAATCCATGTGAAACACATGATTTAGCTTCAAATCGATGCGAAATAGAAGGCTGAACTTCGAATCCATGCGAAACACATGATTTAGCTTCAAATCAATGCGAAATAGAAGGCTGAACTTCGAATCCATGCGAAACAAATGGTTTAGCTTCAAATACTTGTGATATACATGATTTACATTCAACAGCAAGCGAAACAAACGAGTTAGCTTCAAATCCATGCGAAACACATGATTTAGCATCAAATCAATGCGAAGTAGAAGGCTGATCTTTGAATCCACACGAAAGGGATTATTTAGCTTCAAATACTTGTGATATACATGATTTAGCTTCAACAGCATGCGAAACAAACGTGTTAGCTTCGAATCCAAGCGAAAAACATAATTTAGCATCAAGTCAACGCGAAGTAGAAGGCTTATCTTCAAATCCATGCGAAACAAATCGTTTAGCTTCGAATACTTGTGATATACATGATTTACCTTCAACTGCATGTGATACAAACGAGTTAGCTTAAAATCCAAGCGGAACACATGATTTAACTTCAAATCAATGCGAAGAATAAGGGTGATCTTCGAATCCATGCTAATCAAACGGTTCAGATTGAAATACTTGTGATATACATGATTTAGCTACAACTGCATGCGAAACAAACGAGTTAGCTTCAAATCCATGCTAAACACATGATTTAGCTGCAAATCAATGCGAAGTAGAAAGCTGATCTTCGAATCCTTGCGAAACAAATGGTTTAGCTTCAAATACTTGTGATATACATGATTTAGCTTCAAATGCAGGCGAAACGAACGAGTTAGCTTCGAATCCATGGGAAACACATGATTTAGCTTCAAATCAATGCGAAGTAGAAGGCTTAGCTACAAGTTAATGAGAAACAAATCAATAATCTTCAGATAATTGCGATATAAGTGGTATAGCTTCAAATGCAGGCGAAGCAAATGAGTTTGCTTCCAATCCATGCGAAACACATGATTTAGCTTCAAATCAATGCGAAGTAGAAGGCTTAGCTTCAAATACATGAGAAACATATGGTTAGCTTCAAATCAATTGGAAGTAGAAGGCTTAGCTTCAAATCCAAGTGAAACACATGATTTGCATTCAACTCAATGCGAAGTAGAAGCCTTAGCTTCAAATCCTTGCGAAACGAATGGTTCAGCTTCAAATACTTGTGATATCCATGATTTAACTTCAACTGCATGTCAAACAAACGAGTTAGCTTAAAATCCAAGCGAAACATATTATTTAGCTTCAAATCAATGCGAAGTAGAAGGCGTTGTTTCAAATGCATGCGCAACAAATTGTTTAGCTTCAAATACTTGTGATATACATGATTTAGCTTCAACAGCATGCGAAACAAACGTGTTAGCTTCAAATCCAAGCGAAAAACATAATTTAGCATCAAGTCAACGCGAAGTAGAAGGCTTATCTTCAAATCCATGCGAAACACATGATTTAGCTTCAAATCAATGCGAAGTAGAAGGCTTAGCTTCAAGTTAATAAGAAACAAATCAATAATCTTCAGATAATTGCGATATAAGTGGTATAGCTTCAAATGCAGGCGAAGCAAATGAGTTTGCTTCCAATCCATGCGAACCACATGATTTAGCTTCAAATCAATGCTAAACACATGATTTAGCTTCAAATCAGTGCGAAGAAGAAGGGTGATCTTCGAATCCATGCAAAACAAATGGTTTACCTTCAAACACTTGTGATAGACATGATTTAGCTTCAACTGCATGCGAAACAAACGAGTTAGCTTCAAATCCATGCGAAACACATGATTTCGCTTCAAATCAATGCGAAGTAGAAGGCTTAGCTTCAAGTTAATAAGAAACAAATCAATAATCTTCAGATAATTGCGATATAAGTGGTATAGCTTCAAAT
Organism: Megalopta genalis; assembly: GCF_051020955.1. NCBI lineage: Eukaryota > Metazoa > Arthropoda > Insecta > Hymenoptera > Halictidae > Megalopta > Megalopta genalis. The sequence continues at coordinate 21,596 of NW_027476347.1, forward strand.
GCAGGCGAAGCAAATGAGTTTGCTTCCAATCCATGCGAACCACATGATTTAGCTTCAAATCAATGCGAAGTAGAAGGCTTATCATTAAATCCATGCGAATCAAACGGGTTAGCTTCAAACACTTGTGTTATACATGATTTAGCTTCAACTGCATGCAAAACAAACGAGTAAGCTTCAAATCCATGCGAAACACATGATTTAGCTTCAAATCAATGCGAAGCAGAAGTCTGATCTTCGAATCCATGCGAAACAAACGGTTCAGATTAAAATACTTGTGATATACATGATGTAGCTTCAACAGCATGCGAAACAAACGAGTTTGCTTCAAATCCAGTGAAAAATATGATTTAACGTCAAATCGACGTGAAGTAGAAGTCTTAGCTTCAAATCCAAGCGAAACAAATTATTTAGCTTCAAATCAATGCGAAGTAGAAGGCGATGTGTCAAATCCTTGCGAAACAAATGGTTTAGCTCCAAATACTTGTGATATACATGATTTAGCTTCAACTGCTTGTGAAACAAACGAGTTAGCTTCAAGTCCATGCGAAACACATGATTTAGCTTCAAATCAATGCGAAGTAGAAGGCTTAGCTTCAAGTTAATAAGAAACAAATCAATAATCTTCAGATAATTGGGATATAAGTGGTATAGCTTCAAATGCAGGCGAAGCAAATGAGTTTGCTTCCAATCCATGCGAACCACATGATTTAGCTTCAAATCAATGCGAAGTAGAAGGCTTATCATCAAATCCATGCGAATCAAACGGGTTAGCTTCAAACACTTGTGATATACATGATTTAGCTTCAACTGCATGCAAAACAAACGAGTAAGCTTCAAATCCATGCGAAACACATGATTTAGCTTCAAATCAATGCGAAGCAGAAGTCTGATCTTCGAATCCATGCGAAACAAACGGTACAGAATAAAATGCTTGTGATATACATGATTTAGCTTCAACAGCATGCGACACAAACGAGTTAGCTTCAAATCCATGCGAATCACATGAGTTAGCTTCTTATCAATGCGATTTAGAAGGCTTATATTCGAATCCATGCGAAACAAATGGTTTAGCTTCAAATACCTGTGATATACATGATTTATCTTCAACTGCATGCGAAAAAAACGAGATAGCTTTAAATCCATCCGAAACAGATGATTTAGATTAAAATCAATGCAAGTAGAAGGCTTATTTTGAAATCCATGCGAATCAAATGGTTTAGCTTCAAATAATTGTGATATACATGATGTAGCTTCAATTGCATGCGAAACAAACGAGTTAGCTTCAAATCCATTCGAAACACATGATTTAGTTTCAAATCAATGCGAAGTAGAAGGCTGATCTTCGTAACCTTGCGAAACAAATGGTTTAGCTTCAAATACTTGTGATATACATGATTTAGCTTCAACAGCATGCAAAACTAACGAGTTAGCTTCAAGTACATGCGAAACACATGAGTTAGCTTCTTATCAATGCGAAGTAGAAGGCTGATCTTCGAATCCATGCGAAACAAATGGTTTAGCTTCAAATACTTGTTTGATACATTATTTAGCTTCAATTGCATGCGAAACAAACGAGTTAGCTTGAAATCCAAGCGAAACACATGTTTTCGTTTCAAATCAATGCGAAGTAGAAGGCTTATTTTGAAATCCATGCGAATCAAATGGTTGAGCTTCAAATACTTGGGATATACATGATTCAGCTTCAACTGCATGCGTAACAAACGAGTTAGCTTCAAATCTATGCGAAACACATGATTTAGCTTCAAATTCATTCCAAACACATTGTTTAGCCTGATATTCGTGCGATATAAATGGTTCAGCTTCAAATACTTGTGACATACATGATTTAGCTTCAACTGCATGTGAAACGAAAGTGTTAGCATCAAATTCAAGAGAAACACATGATTCAGTTTCAAAAAAAAACGATGTAGATGGCATAGCATCAAATCCATGCGAATCAAATGGTTTAGCTTCAAATACTTGTGATATACATGATTTAGCTTCAACTCCATGCGATACAAACGATTAGCTTCAAATGCATGCGAAACACATGATTTAGATTAAAATCAATGCGAAGTAGAAGGCTTATCTTCAAATCCATGCGAATCAAATGGTTGAGCTTCAAATACTTGGGATATACATGATTCAGCTTGAACTGCATGCGTAACAAATGAGTTAGCTTCAAATCTATGCGAAACACATGATTTAGCTTCAAATTCATTCCAAACACATGGTTTAGCCTGATATTCGTGCGAAACAAATGGTTCAGCTTCAAATACTTGTGACATACATGATTTAGCTTCAACTGCATGTGAAACGAACGTGTTAGCTTCAAATTCAAGAGAAACACATGATTCAGTTTCAAATAAAAGCGAAGTAGATGGCATAGCATCAAATCCATGCGAATCAAATGGTTTAGCTTCAAATACTTGTGATATACATGAATTAGCTTCAACTGCATGCGATACAAACGATTAGCTTCAAATCCATGCGAAACATATGATTTAACTTCAAATCAATGCGAAGTAGAAGGCTGATCTTCGAATCCACGCGAAACAAATGGATTAGCTTCAAATACTTGTGATATACATGATTTATCTTCAACTGCATGCGAAACAAACGAGATAGCTTTAAATTCATCCGAAACAGATGATTTAGATTAAAATCAATGCGAAGTAGAAGGCTTATTTTGAAATCCATGCGAAACAAATGGTTTAGCTTCAAATAATTGTGATATACATGATTTAGCTTCAGTTGCATGCGAAACAAACGAGTTAGCTTGAAATCCAAGCGAAACACATGATTTAGCTTCTTATCAATGCAAAGTAGAAGGCTGATCTTCGAATCCTTGCGAAACAAACGGTTTAGCTTCAAATACTTGTGATGTACATGAATAAGCTTCAACAGCATGCAAAACTAGCGACTTAGCTTCAAATCCATGCGAAACACATGATTTAGCTTGAAATCAATGCGATTTAGAAGGCTTATCTTCGAATCCATGCGAAACAACTGGTTTAGCTTCAAATACCTGTGATATACATGATTTATCTTCAACTGCATGCGAAACAAACGAGATAGCTTTAAATCCATGCGAAACAGATGATTTAGATTAAAATCAATGCGAAGTAGAAGGCTTATTTTGAAATCCATGCGAATCAAATGGTTTAGCTTCAAATAATTGTGACATACATGATTTAGCTTCAACTGCATTACGAAACAAACTAGTTAGCTTAAAATTCAAGAGAAAAACATGATTCAGTTTCAAATAAAAGCGAAGTAGATGGCATTGCATCAAATCCATGCGAATCAAATGGTTTAGCTGCAAATACTTGTGATATACATGATTTAGCTTCAACTCCATGCGATACAAACGATTAGCTTCAAATGCATGCGAAACACATGATTTAGATTAAAATCAATGCGAAGTAGAAGGCTTATCTTCAAATCCATGCGAATCAAATGGTTGAGCTTCAAATACTTGGGACATACATGATTTAGCTTCAACTGCATGTGAAACGAACGTGTTAGCTTCAAATTCAAGAGAAACACATGATTCAGTTTCAAATAAAAGCGAAGTAGATGGCATAGCATCAAATCCATGCGAATCAAATGGTTTACCTTCAAATACTTGTGATATACATGATTTAGCTTCAACTGCATGCGATACAAACGATTAGCTTCAAATCCATGCGAAACATATGATTTAACTTCAAATCAATGCATGTAGAAGGCTGATCTTCGAATCCACGCGAAACAAATGGATTAGCTTCAAATACTTCTGATATACATGATTTATCTTCAACTGCATGCGAAACAAACGAGATAGCTTTAAATCCATCCGAAACAGATGATTTAGCTTCTTATCAATGCGAAGTAGAAGGCTGATCTTCGAATCCTTGCGAAACAAATGGTTTAGCTTCAAATACTTGTGATATACATGAATAAGCTTCAACAGCATGCAAAACGAACGAGTTAGCTTCAAATCCATGCGAATCACATGAGTTAGCTTCTTATCAATGCGATTTAGAAGGCTTATATTCGAATCCATGCGAAACAAATGGTTTAGCTTCAAATACCTGTGATATACATGATTTATCTTCAACTGCATGCGAAAAAAACGAGATAGCTTTAAATCCATCCGAAACAGATGATTTAGATTAAAATCAATGCAAGTAGAAGGCTTATTTTGAAATCCATGCGAATCAAATGGTTTAGCTTCAAATAATTGTGATATACATGATGTAGCTTCAATTGCATGCGAAACAAACGAGTTAGCTTCAAATCCATTCGAAACACATGATTTAGTTTCAAATCAATGCGAAGTAGAAGGCTGATCTTCGTAACCTTGCGAAACAAATGGTTTAGCTTCAAATACTTGTGATATACATGATTTAGCTTCAACAGCATGCAAAACTAACGAGTTAGCTTCAAGTCCATGCGAAACACATGAGTTAGCTTCTTATCAATGCGAAGTAGAAGGCTGATCTTCGAATCCATGCGAAACAAATGGTTTAGCTTCAAATACTTGTTTGATACATTATTTAGCTTCAATTGCATGCGAAACAAACGAGTTAGCTTGAAATCCAAGCGAAACACATGTTTTCGCTTCAAATCAATGCGAAGTAGAAGGCTTATTTTGAAATCCATGCGAATCAAATGGTTGAGCTTCAAATACTTGGGATATACATGATTCAGCTTCAACTGCATGCGTAACAAACGAGTTAGCTTCAAATCTATGCGAAACACATGATTTAGCTTCAAATTCATTCCAAACACATGGTTTAGCCTGATATTCGTGCGAAACAAATGGTTCAGCTTCAAATACTTGTGACATACATGATTTAGCTTCAACTGCATGTGAAACGAACGTGTTAGCTTCAAATTCAAGAGAAACACATGATTCAGTTTCAAATAAAAGCGAAGTAGATGGCATAGCATCAAATCCATGCGAATCAAATGGTTTAGCTTCAAATAATTGTGATATACATGATTTAGCTTCAACTGCATTACGAAACATACTAGTTAGCTTCAAATTCAAGAGAAACACATGATTCAGTTTCAAATAAAAGCGAAGTAGATGGCATTGCATCAAATCCATGCGAATCAAATGGTTTAGCTGCAAATACTTGTGATATACATGATTTAGCTTCAACTCCATGCGATACAAACGATTAGCTTCAAATGCATGCGAAACACATGATTTAGATTAAAATCAATGCGAAGTAGAAGGCTTACCTTCAAATCCATGCGAATCAAATGGTTGAGCTTCAAATACTTGGCATATGCATGATTCAGCTTCAACTGCATGCGTAACAAATGAGATAGCTTCAAATCTATGCGAAACACATGATTTAGCTTCAAATTCATTCCAAACACATGGTTTAGCCTGATATTCGTGCGAAACAAATGGTTCAGTTTCCAATACTTGTGACATACATGATTTAGCTTCAACTGCATGTGAAACGGACGTGTTAGCTTCAAATTCAAGAGAAACACATGATTCAGTTTCAAATAAAAGCGAAGTAGATGGCATTGCATCAAATCCATGCGAATCAAATGGTTTAGCTGCAAATACTTGTGATATACATGATTTAGCTTCAACTCCATGCGATACAAACGATTAGCTTCAAATGCATGCGAAACACATGATTTAGATTAAAATCAATGCGAAGTAGAAGGCTTATCTTCAAATCCATGCGAATCAAATGGTTGAGCTTCAAATACTTGGGATATGCATGATTCAGCTTCAACTGCATGCGTAACAAATGAGATAGCTTCAAATCTATGCGAAACACATGATTTAGCTTCAAATTCATTCCAAACACATGGTTTAGCCTGATATTCGTGCGAAACAAATGGTTCAGTTTCCAATACTTGTGACATACATGATTTAGCTTCAACTGCATGTGAAACGAACGTGTTAGCTTCAAATTCAAGAGAAACACATGATTCAGTTTCAAATAAAAGCGAAGTAGATGGCATAGCATCAAATCCATGCGAATCAAATGGTTTAGCTTCAAATACTTGTGATATACATGATTTAGCTTCAACTGCATGCGATACAAACGATTAGCTTCAAATCCATGCGAAACATATGATTTAACTTCAAATCAATGCGAAGTAGAAGGCTGATCTTCGAATCCACGCGAAACAAATGGATTAGCTTCAAATACTTGTGATATACATGATTTATCTTCAACTGCATGCGAAACAAACGAGATAGCTTTAAATCCATCCGAAACAGATGATTTAGATTAAAATCAATGCGAAGTAGAAGGCTTATTTTGAAATCCATGCGAATCAAATGGTTTAGCTTCAAATAATTGTGATATACATGATTTAGCTTCAATTGCATGCGAAACAAACGAGTTAGCTTCAAATCCATTCGAAACACATGATTTAGCTTCAAATCAATGCGAAGTAGAAGGCTTATCTTCAAATCCATGCGAAACAAGTGGTTCAGCTTCAAATACTTGTGATCTGCATGATTTAGCTTCAAATGCAAGCGAAACGAACGAGTTAGCTTCAAATCCATGCGAAACACATGATTTTGCTTCTTATCAATGCGAAGTAGAAGGCTGATCTTCGTATCCTTGCGAAACAAATGGTTTAGCTTCAAATACTTGTGATATACATGATTTAGCTTCAACAGCATGCAAAACGAACGAGTTAGCTTCAAATCCATGCGAAACACATGATTTTGCTTCTTATCAATGCGAAGTAGAAGGCTGATCTTCGTATCCTTGCGAAACAAATGGTTTAGCTTCAAATACTTGTGATATACATGAATAAGCTTCAACAGCATGCAAAATTAGCGAGTTAGCTTCAAATCTATGCGAAACATATGATTTAGCTTGACATCAATGCGATTTAGAAGGCTTATATTCGAATCCATGCGAAACAAATGGTTTAGCTTCAAATACCTGTAATATACATGATTTATCTTCAACTGCATGCGAAAAAAACGAGATAGCTTTAAATCCATCCGAAACAGATGATTTAGATTAAAATCAATGCAAGTAGAAGGCTTATTTTGAAATCCATGCGAATCAAATGGTTTAGCTTCAAATAATTGTGATATACATGATTTAGCTTCAGTTGCATGCGAAACAAACGAGTTAGCTTGAAATCCAAGCGAAACACATGATTTAGCTTCTTATCAATGCAAAGTAGAAGGCTGATCTTCGAATCCTTGCGAAACAAACGGTTTAGCTTCAAATACTTGTGATGTACATGAATAAGCTTCAACAGCATGCAAAACTAGCGACTTAGCTTCAAATCCATGCGAAACACATGATTTAGCTTGAAATCAATGCGATTTAGAAGGCTTATCTTCGAATCCATGCGAAACAACTGGTTTAGCTTCAAATACCTGTGATATACATGATTTATCTTCAACTGCATGCGAAACAAACGAAATAGCTTTTAATCCATGCGAAACAGATGATTTAGATTAAAATCAATGCGAAGTAGAAGGCTTATTTTGAAATCCATGCGAATCAAATGGTTTAGCTTCAAATAATTGTGACATACATGATTTAGCTTCAACTGCATTACGAAACAAACTAGTTAGCTTAAAATTCAAGAGAAAAACATGATTCAGTTTCAAATAAAAGCGAAGTAGATGGCATTGCATCAAATCCATGCGAATCAAATGGTTTAGCTGCAAATACTTGTGATATACATGATTTAGCTTCAACTCCATGCGATACAAACGATTAGCTTCAAATGCATGCGAAACACATGATTTAGATTAAAATCAATGCGAAGTAGAAGGCTTATCTTCAAATCCATGCGAATCAAATGGTTGAGCTTCAAATACTTGGGACATACATGATTTAGCTTCAACTGCATGTGAAACGAACGTGTTAGCTTCAAATTCAAGAGAAACACATGATTCAGTTTCAAATAAAAGCGAAGTAGATGGCATAGCATCAAATCCATGCGAATCAAATGGTTTACCTTCAAATACTTGTGATATACATGATTTAGCTTCAACTGCATGCGATACAAACGATTAGCTTCAAATCCATGCGAAACATATGATTTAACTTCAAATCAATGCGTGTAGAAGGCTGATCTTCGAATCCACGCGAAACAAATGGATTAGCTTCAAATACTTCTGATATACATGATTTATCTTCAACTGCATGCGAAACAAACGAGATAGCTTTAAATCCATCCGAAACAGATGATTTAGCTTCTTATCAATGCGAAGTAGAAGGCTGATCTTCGAATCCTTGCGAAACAAATGGTTTAGCTTCAAATACTTGTGATATACATGAATAAGCTTCAACAGCATGCAAAACGAACGAGTTAGCTTCAAATCCATGCGAATCACATGAGTTAGCTTCTTATCAATGCGATTTAGAAGGCTTATATTCGAATCCATGCGAAACAAATGGTTTAGCTTCAAATACCTGTGATATACATGATTTATCTTCAACTGCATGCGAAAAAAACGAGATAGCTTTAAATCCATCCGAAACAGATGATTTAGATTAAAATCAATGCAAGTAGAAGGCTTATTTTGAAATCCATGCGAATCAAATGGTTTAGCTTCAAATAATTGTGATATACATGATGAAGCTTCAATTGCATGCGAAACAAACGAGTTAGCTTCAAATCCATTCGAAACACATGATTTAGTTTCAAATCAATGCGAAGTAGAAGGCTGATCTTCGTAACCTTGCGAAACAAATGGTTTAGCTTCAAATACTTGTGATATACATGATTTAGCTTCAACAGCATGCAAAACTAACGAGTTAGCTTCAAGTCCATGCGAAACACATGAGTTAGCTTCTTATCAATGCGAAGTAGAAGGCTGATCTTCGAATCCATGCGAAACAAATGGTTTAGCTTCAAATACTTGTTTGATACATTATTTAGCTTCAATTGCATGCGAAACAAACGAGTTAGCTTGAAATCCAAGCGAAACACATGTTTTCGCTTCAAATCAATGCGAAGTAGAAGGCTTATTTTGAAATCCATGCGAATCAAATGGTTGAGCTTCAAATACTTGGGATATACATGATTCAGCTTCAACTGCATGCGTAACAAACGAGTTAGCTTCAAATCTATGCGAAACACATGATTTAGCTTCAAATTCATTCCAAACACATTGTTTAGCCTGATATTCGTGCGATATAAATGGTTCAGCTTCACTTACTTGTGACATACATGATTTAGCTTCAACTGCATGTGAAACGAAAGTGTTAGCATCAAATTCAAGAGAAACACATGATTCAGTTTCAAAAAAAAACGATGTAGATGGCATAGCATCAAATCCATGCGAATCAAATGGTTTAGCTTCAAATACTTGTGATATACATGATTTAGCTTCAACTCCATGCGATACAAACGATTAGCTTCAAATGCATGCGAAACACATGATTTAGATTAAAATCAATGCGAAGTAGAAGGCTTATCTTCAAATCCATGCGAATCAAATGGTTGAGCTTCAAATACTTGGGATATACATGATTCAGCTTGAACTGCATGCGTAACAAATGAGTTAGCTTCAAATCTATGCGAAACACATGATTTAGCTTCAAATTCATTCCAAACACATGGTTTAGCCTGATATTCGTGCGAAACAAATGGTTCAGCTTCAAATACTTGTGACATACATGATTTAGCTTCAACTGCATGTGAAACGAACGTGTTAGCTTCAAATTCAAGAGAAACACATGATTCAGTTTCAAATAAAAGCGAAGTAGATGGCATAGCATCAAATCCATGCGAATCAAATGGTTTAGCTTCAAATACTTGTGATATACATGAATTAGCTTCAACTGCATGCGATACAAACGATTAGCTTCAAATCCATGCGAAACATATGATTTAACTTCAAATCAATGCGAAGTAGAAGGCTGATCTTCGAATCCACGCGAAACAAATGGATTAGCTTCAAATACTTGTGATATACATGATTTATCTTCAACTGCATGCGAAACAAACGAGATAGCTTTAAATTCATCCGAAACAGATGATTTAGATTAAAATCAATGCGAAGTAGAAGGCTTATTTTGAAATCCATGCGAAACAAATGGTTTAGCTTCAAATAATTGTGATATACATGATTTAGCTTCAGTTGCATGCGAAACAAACGAGTTAGCTTGAAATCCAAGCGAAACACATGATTTAGCTTCTTATCAATGCAAAGTAGAAGGCTGATCTTCGAATCCTTGCGAAACAAACGGTTTAGCTTCAAATACTTGTGATGTACATGAATAAGCTTCAACAGCATGCAAAACTAGCGACTTAGCTTCAAATCCATGCGAAACACATGATTTAGCTTGAAATCAATGCGATTTAGAAGGCTTATCTTCGAATCCATGCGAAACAACTGGTTTAGCTTCAAATACCTGTGATATACATGATTTATCTTCAACTGCATGCGAAACAAACGAGATAGCTTTAAATCCATGCGAAACAGATGATTTAGATTAAAATCAATGCGAAGTAGAAGGCTTATTTTGAAATCCATGCGAATCAAATGGTTTAGCTTCAAATAATTGTGACATACATGATTTAGCTTCAACTGCATTACGAAACAAACTAGTTAGCTTAAAATTCAAGAGAAAAACATGATTCAGTTTCAAATAAAAGCGAAGTAGATGGCATTGCATCAAATCCATGCGAATCAAATGGTTTAGCTGCAAATACTTGTGATATACATGATTTAGCTTCAACTCCATGCGATACAAACGATTAGCTTCAAATGCATGCGAAACACATGATTTAGATTAAAATCAATGCGAAGTAGAAGGCTTATCTTCAAATCCATGCGAATCAAATGGTTGAGCTTCAAATACTTGGGACATACATGATTTAGCTTCAACTGCATGTGAAACGAACGTGTTAGCTTCAAATTCAAGAGAAACACATGATTCAGTTTCAAATAAAAGCGAAGTAGATGGCATAGCATCAAATCCATGCGAATCAAATGGTTTACCTTCAAATACTTGTGATATACATGATTTAGCTTCAACTGCATGCGATACAAACGATTAGCTTCAAATCCATGCGAAACATATGATTTAACTTCAAATCAATGCATGTAGAAGGCTGATCTTCGAATCCACGCGAAACAAATGGATTAGCTTCAAATACTTCTGATATACATGATTTATCTTCAACTGCATGCGAAACAAACGAGATAGCTTTAAATCCATCCGAAACAGATGATTTAGCTTCTTATCAATGCGAAGTAGAAGGCTGATCTTCGAATCCTTGCGAAACAAATGGTTTAGCTTCAAATACTTGTGATATACATGAATAAGCTTCAACAGCATGCAAAACGAACGAGTTAGCTTCAAATCCATGCGAATCACATGAGTTAGCTTCTTATCAATGCGATTTAGAAGGCTTATATTCGAATCCATGCGAAACAAATGGTTTAGCTTCAAATACCTGTGATATACATGATTTATCTTCAACTGCATGCGAAAAAAACGAGATAGCTTTAAATCCATCCGAAACAGATGATTTAGATTAAAATCAATGCAAGTAGAAGGCTTATTTTGAAATCCATGCGAATCAAATGGTTTAGCTTCAAATAATTGTGATATACATGATGTAGCTTCAATTGCATGCGAAACAAACGAGTTAGCTTCAAATCCATTCGAAACACATGATTTAGTTTCAAATCAATGCGAAGTAGAAGGCTGATCTTCGTAACCTTGCGAAACAAATGGTTTAGCTTCAAATACTTGTGATATACATGATTTAGCTTCAACAGCATGCAAAACTAACGAGTTAGCTTCAAGTCCATGCGAAACACATGAGTTAGCTTCTTATCAATGCGAAGTAGAAGGCTGATCTTCGAATCCATGCGAAACAAATGGTTTAGCTTCAAATACTTGTTTGATACATTATTTAGCTTCAATTGCATGCGAAACAAACGAGTTAGCTTGAAATCCAAGCGAAACACATGTTTTCGCTTCAAATCAATGCGAAGTAGAAGGCTTATTTTGAAATCCATGCGAATCAAATGGTTGAGCTTCAAATACTTGGGATATACATGATTCAGCTTCAACTGCATGCGTAACAAACGAGTTAGCTTCAAATCTATGCGAAACACATGATTTAGCTTCAAATTCATTCCAAACACATGGTTTAGCCTGATATTCGTGCGAAACAAATGGTTCAGCTTCAAATACTTGTGACATACATGATTTAGCTTCAACTGCATGTGAAACGAACGTGTTAGCTTCAAATTCAAGAGAAACACATGATTCAGTTTCAAATAAAAGCGAAGTAGATGGCATAGCATCAAATCCATGCGAATCAAATGGTTTAGCTTCAAATACTTGTGATATACATGAATTAGCTTCAACTGCATGCGATACAAACGATTAGCTTCAAATCCATGCGAAACATATGATTTAACTTCAAATCAATGCGAAGTAGAAGGCTGATCTTCGAATCCACGCGAAACAAATGGATTAGCTTCAAATACTTGTGATATACATGATTTATCTTCAACTGCATGCGAAACAAACGAGATAGCTTTAAATCCATCCGAAACAGATGATTTAGATTAAAATCAATGCGAAGTAGAAGGCTTATTTTGAAATCCATGCGAAACAAATGGTTTAGCTTCAAATAATTGTGATATACATGATTTAGCTTCAGTTGCATGCGAAACAAACGAGTTAGCTTGAAATCCAAGCGAAACACATGATTTAGCTTCTTATCAATGCGAAGTAGAAGACTGATCTTCGAATCCTTGCGAAACAAATGGCTTAGCTTCAAATACTTGTGATGTACATGAATAAGCTTCAACAGCATGCAAAACTAGCGAGTTAGCTTCAAATCCATGCGAAACACATGATTTAGCTTGAAATCAATGCGATTTAGAAGGCTTATCTTCGTATCCATGCGAAACAACTGGTTTAGCTTCAAATACCTGTGATATACATGATTTATCTTCAACTGCATGCGAAACAAACGAAATAGCTTTTAATCCATGCGAAACAGATGATTTAGATTAAAATCAATGCGAAGTAGAAGGCTTATTTTGAAATCCATGCGAATCAAATGGTTTAGCTTCAAATAATTGTGATATACATGATTTAGCTTCAACTGCATTACGAAACATACTAGTTAGCTTCAAATTCAAGAGAAACACATGATTCAGTTTCAAATAAAAGCGAAGTAGATGGCATTGCATCAAATCCATGCGAATCAAATGGTTTAGCTGCAAATACTTGTGATATACATGATTTAGCTTCAACTCCATGCGATACAAACGATTAGCTTCAAATGCATGCGAAACACATGATTTAGATTAAAATCAATGCGAAGTAGAAGGCTTACCTTCAAATCCATGCGAATCAAATGGTTGAGCTTCAAATACTTGGCATATGCATGATTCAGCTTCAACTGCATGCGTAACAAATGAGATAGCTTCAAATCTATGCGAAACACATGATTTAGCTTCAAATTCATTCCAAACACATGGTTTAGCCTGATATTCGTGCGAAACAAATGGTTCAGTTTCCAATACTTGTGACATACATGATTTAGCTTCAACTGCATGTGAAACGGACGTGTTAGCTTCAAATTCAAGAGAAACACATGATTCAGTTTCAAATAAAAGCGAAGTAGATGGCATTGCATCAAATCCATGCGAATCAAATGGTTTAGCTGCAAATACTTGTGATATACATGATTTAGCTTCAACTCCATGCGATACAAACGATTAGCTTCAAATGCATGCGAAACACATGATTTAGATTAAAATCAATGCGAAGTAGAAGGCTTATCTTCAAATCCATGCGAATCAAATGGTTGAGCTTCAAATACTTGGGATATGCATGATTCAGCTTCAACTGCATGCGTAACAAATGGGATAGCTTCAAATCTATGCGAAACACATGATTTAGCTTCAAATTCATTCCAAACACATGGTTTAGCCTGATATTCGTGCGAAACAAATGGTTCAGTTTCCAATACTTGTGACATACATGATTTAGCTTCAACTGCATGTGAAACGAACGTGTTAGCTTCAAATTCAAGAGAAACACATGATTCAGTTTCAAATAAAAGCGAAGTAGATGGCATAGCATCAAATCCATGCGAATCAAATGGTTTAGCTTCAAATACTTGTGATATACATGATTTAGCTTCAACTGCATGCGATACAAACGATTAGCTTCAAATCCATGCGAAACATATGATTTAACTTCAAATCAATGCGAAGTAGAAGGCTGATCTTCGAATCCACGCGAAACAAATGGATTAGCTTCAAATACTTGTGATATACATGATTTATCTTCAACTGCATGCGAAACAAACGAGATAGCTTTAAATCCATCCGAAACAGATGATTTAGATTAAAATCAATGCGAAGTAGAAGGCTTATTTTGAAATCCATGCGAATCAAATGGTTTAGCTTCAAATAATTGTGATATACATGATTTAGCTTCAATTGCATGCGAAACAAACGAGTTAGCTTCAAATCCATTCGAAACACATGATTTAGCTTCAAATCAATGCGAAGTAGAAGGCTTATCTTCAAATCCATGCGAAACAAGTGGTTCAGCTTCAAATACTTGTGATCTGCATGATTTAGCTTCAAATGCAAGCGAAACGAACGAGTTAGCTTCAAATCCATGCGAAACACATGATTTTGCTTCTTATCAATGCGAAGTAGAAGGCTGATCTTCGTATCCTTGCGAAACAAATGGTTTAGCTTCAAATACTTGTGATATACATGATTTAGCTTCAACAGCATGCAAAACGAACGAGTTAGCTTCAAATCCATGCGAAACACATGATTTTGCTTCTTATCAATGCGAAGTAGAAGGCTGATCTTCGTATCCTTGCGAAACAAATGGTTTAGCTTCAAATACTTGTGATATACATGAATAAGCTTCAACAGCATGCAAAATTAGCGAGTTAGCTTCAAATCTATGCGAAACATATGATTTAGCTTGACATCAATGCGATTTAGAAGGCTTATATTCGAATCCATGCGAAACAAATGGTTTAGCTTCAAATACCTGTAATATACATGATTTATCTTCAACTGCATGCGAAAAAAACGAGATAGCTTTAAATCCATCCGAAACAGATGATTTAGATTAAAATCAATGCAAGTAGAAGGCTTATTTTGAAATCCATGCGAATCAAATGGTTTAGCTTCAAATAATTGTGATATACATGATTTAGCTTCAGTTGCATGCGAAACAAACGAGTTAGCTTGAAATCCAAGCGAAACACATGATTTAGCTTCTTATCAATGCAAAGTAGAAGGCTGATCTTCGAATCCTTGCGAAACAAACGGTTTAGCTTCAAATACTTGTGAAGTACATGAATAAGCTTCAACAGCATGCAAAACTAGCGACTTAGCTTCAAATCCATGCGAAACACATGATTTAGCTTGAAATCAATGCGATTTAGAAGGCTTATCTTCGAATCCATGCGAAACAACTGGTTTAGCTTCAAATACCTGTGATATACATGATTTATCTTCAACTGCATGCGAAACAAACGAAATAGCTTTTAATCCATGCGAAACAGATGATTTAGATTAAAATCAATGCGAAGTAGAAGGCTTATTTTGAAATCCATGCGAATCAAATGGTTTAGCTTCAAATAATTGTGACATACATGATTTAGCTTCAACTGCATTACGAAACAAACTAGTTAGCTTAAAATTCAAGAGAAAAACATGATTCAGTTTCAAATAAAAGCGAAGTAGATGGCATTGCATCAAATCCATGCGAATCAAATGGTTTAGCTGCAAATACTTGTGATATACATGATTTAGCTTCAACTCCATGCGATACAAACGATTAGCTTCAAATGCATGCGAAACACATGATTTAGATTAAAATCAATGCGAAGTAGAAGGCTTATCTTCAAATCCATGCGAATCAAATGGTTGAGCTTCAAATACTTGGGACATACATGATTTAGCTTCAACTGCATGTGAAACGAACGTGTTAGCTTCAAATTCAAGAGAAACACATGATTCAGTTTCAAATAAAAGCGAAGTAGATGGCATAGCATCAAATCCATGCGAATCAAATGGTTTACCTTCAAATACTTGTGATATACATGATTTAGCTTCAACTGCATGCGATACAAACGATTAGCTTCAAATCCATGCGAAACATATGATTTAACTTCAAATCAATGCATGTAGAAGGCTGATCTTCGAATCCACGCGAAACAAATGGATTAGCTTCAAATACTTCTGATATACATGATTTATCTTCAACTGCATGCGAAACAAACGAGATAGCTTTAAATCCATCCGAAACAGATGATTTAGCTTCTTATCAATGCGAAGTAGAAGGCTGATCTTCGAATCCTTGCGAAACAAATGGTTTAGCTTCAAATACTTGTGATATACATGAATAAGCTTCAACAGCATGCAAAACGAACGAGTTAGCTTCAAATCCATGCGAATCACATGAGTTAGCTTCTTATCAATGCGATTTAGAAGGCTTATATTCGAATCCATGCGAAACAAATGGTTTAGCTTCAAATACCTGTGATATACATGATTTATCTTCAACTGCATGCGAAAAAAACGAGATAGCTTTAAATCCATCCGAAACAGATGATTTAGATTAAAATCAATGCAAGTAGAAGGCTTATTTTGAAATCCATGCGAATCAAATGGTTTAGCTTCAAATAATTGTGATATACATGATGAAGCTTCAATTGCATGCGAAACAAACGAGTTAGCTTCAAATCCATTCGAAACACATGATTTAGTTTCAAATCAATGCGAAGTAGAAGGCTGATCTTCGTAACCTTGCGAAACAAATGGTTTAGCTTCAAATACTTGTGATATACATGATTTAGCTTCAACAGCATGCAAAACTAACGAGTTAGCTTCAAGTCCATGCGAAACACATGAGTTAGCTTCTTATCAATGCGAAGTAGAAGGCTGATCTTCGAATCCATGCGAAACAAATGGTTTAGCTTCAAATACTTGTTTGATACATTATTTAGCTTCAATTGCATGCGAAACAAACGAGTTAGCTTGAAATCCAAGCGAAACACATGTTTTCGCTTCAAATCAATGCGAAGTAGAAGGCTTATTTTGAAATCCATGCGAATCAAATGGTTGAGCTTCAAATACTTGGGATATACATGATTCAGATTCAACTGCATGCGTAACAAACGAGTTAGCTTCAAATCTATGCGAAACACATGATTTAGCTTCAAATTCATTCCAAACACATTGTTTAGCCTGATATTCGTGCGATATAAATGGTTCAGCTTCACTTACTTGTGACATACATGATTTAGCTTCAACTGCATGTGAAACGAAAGTGTTAGCATCAAATTCAAGAGAAACACATGATTCAGTTTCAAAAAAAAACGATGTAGATGGCATAGCATCAAATCCATGCGAATCAAATGGTTTAGCTTCAAATACTTGTGATATACATGATTTAGCTTCAACTCCATGCGATACAAACGATTAGCTTCAAATGCATGCGAAACACATGATTTAGATTAAAATCAATGCGAAGTAGAAGGCTTATCTTCAAATCCATGCGAATCAAATGGTTGAGCTTCAAATACTTGGGATATACATGATTCAGCTTGAACTGCATGCGTAACAAATGAGTTAGCTTCAAATCTATGCGAAACACATGATTTAGCTTCAAATTCATTCCAAACACATGGTTTAGCCTGATATTCGTGCGAAACAAATGGTTCAGCTTCAAATACTTGTGACATACATGATTTAGCTTCAACTGCATGTGAAACGAACGTGTTAGCTTCAAATTCAAGAGAAACACATGATTCAGTTTCAAATAAAAGCGAAGTAGATGGCATAGCATCAAATCCATGCGAATCAAATGGTTTAGCTTCAAATACTTGTGATATACATGAATTAGCTTCAACTGCATGCGATACAAACGATTAGCTTCAAATCCATGCGAAACATATGATTTAACTTCAAATCAATGCGAAGTAGAAGGCTGATCTTCGAATCCACGCGAAACAAATGGATTAGCTTCAAATACTTGTGATATACATGATTTATCTTCAACTGCATGCGAAACAAACGAGATAGCTTTAAATCCATCCGAAACAGATGATTTAGATTAAAATCAATGCGAAGTAGAAGGCTTATTTTGAAATCCATGCGAAACAAATGGTTTAGCTTCAAATAATTGTGATATACATGATTTAGCTTCAGTTGCATGCGAAACAAACGAGTTAGCTTGAAATCCAAGCGAAACACATGATTTAGCTTCTTATCAATGCGAAGTAGAAGACTGATCTTCGAATCCTTGCGAAACAAATGGCTTAGCTTCAAATACTTGTGATGTACATGAATAAGCTTCAACAGCATGCAAAACTAGCGAGTTAGCTTCAAATCCATGCGAAACACATGATTTAGCTTGAAATCAATGCGATTTAGAAGGCTTATCTTCGTATCCATGCGAAACAACTGGTTTAGCTTCAAATACCTGTGATATACATGATTTATCTTCAACTGCATGCGAAACAAACGAAATAGCTTTTAATCCATGCGAAACAGATGATTTAGAATAAAATCAATGCGAAGTAGAAGGCTTATTTTGAAATCCATGCGAATCAAATGGTTTAGCTTCAAATAATTGTGATATACATGATTTAGCTTCAACTGCATTACGAAACATACTAGTTAGCTTCAAATTCAAGAGAAACACATGATTCAGTTTCAAATAAAAGCGAAGTAGATGGCATTGCATCAAATCCATGCGAATCAAATGGTTTAGCTGCAAATACTTGTGATATACATGATTTAGCTTCAACTCCATGCGATACATACGATTAGCTTCAAATGCATGCGAAACACATGATTTAGATTAAAATCAATGCGAAGTAGAAGGCTTACCTTCAAATCCATGCGAATCAAATGGTTGAGCTTCAAATACTTGGCATATGCATGATTCAGCTTCAACTGCATGCGTAACAAATGAGATAGCTTCAAATCTATGCGAAACACATGATTTAGCTTCAAATTCATTCCAAACACATGGTTTAGCCTGATATTCGTGCGAAACAAATGGTTCAGTTTCCAATACTTGTGACATACATGATTTAGCTTCAACTGCATGTGAAACGGACGTGTTAGCTTCAAATTCAAGAGAAACACATGATTCAGTTTCAAATAAAAGCGAAGTAGATGGCATAGCATCAAATCCATGCGAATCAAATGGTTTAGCTTCAAATACTTGTGATATACATGATTTAGCTTCAACTGCATGCGATACAAACGATTAGCTTCAAATCCATGCGAAACATATGATTTAACTTCAAATCAATGCGAAGTAGAAGGCTGATCTTCGAATCCACGCGAAACAAATGGATTAGCTTCAAATACTTGTGATATACATGATTTATCTTCAACTGCATGCGAAACAAACGAGATAGCTTTAAATCCATCCGAAACAGATGATTTAGATTAAAATCAATGCGAAGTAGAAGGCTTATTTTGAAATCCATGCGAATCAAATGGTTTAGCTTCAAATAATTGTGATATACATGATTTAGCTTCAATTGCATGCGAAACAAACGAGTTAGCTTCAAATCCATTCGAAACACATGATTTAGCTTCAAATCAATGCGAAGTAGATGGCTTATCTTCAAATCCATGCGAAACAAGTGGTTCAGCTTCAAATACTTGTGATCTGCATGATTTAGCTTCAAATGCAAGCGAAACGAACGAGTTAGCCTCAAGTCCATGCGAAACACATGAGTAAGCTTCTTATCAATGCGAAGTAGAAGGCTGATCTTCGAATCCATGCGACACAAATGGTTTAGCTTCAAATACTTGTTTGATACATTATTTAGCTTCAATTGCATGCGAAACAAACGAGTTAGCTTGAAATCCAAGCGAAACACATGTTTTCGCTTCAAATCAATGCGAAGTAGAAGGCTTATTTTGAAATCCATGCGAATCAAATGGTTGAGCTTCAAATACTTGGGATATACATGATTCAGCTTCAACTGCATGCGTAACAAACGAGTTAGCTTCAAATCTATGCGAAACACATGATTTAGCTTCAAATTCATTCCAAACACATTGTTTAGCCTGATATTCGTGCGATATAAATGGTTCAGCTTCAAATACTTGTGACATACATGATTTAGCTTCAACTGCATGTGAAACGAAAGTGTTAGCATCAAATTCAAGAGAAACACATGATTCAGTTTCAAAAAAAAAACGATGTAGATGGCATAGCATCAAATCCATGCGAATCAAATGGTTTAGCTTCAAATACTTGTGATATACATGATTTAGCTTCAACTCCATGCGATACAAACGATTAGCTTCAAATGCATGCGAAACACATGATTTAGATTAAAATCAATGCGAAGTAGAAGGCTTATCTTCAAATCCATGCGAATCAAATGGTTGAGCTTCAAATACTTGGGATATACATGATTCAGCTTGAACTGCATGCGTAACAAATGAGTTAGCTTCAAATCTATGCGAAACACATGATTTAGCTTCAAATTCATTCCAAACACATGGTTTAGCCTGATATTCGTGCGAAACAAATGGTTCAGCTTCAAATACTTGTGACATACATGATTTAGCTTCAACTGCATGTGAAACGAACGTGTTAGCTTCAAATTCAAGAGAAACACATGATTCAGTTTCAAATAAAAGCGAAGTAGATGGCATAGCATCAAATCCATGCGAATCAAATGGTTTAGCTTCAAATACTTGTGATATACATGAATTAGCTTCAACTGCATGCGATACAAACGATTAGCTTCAAATCCATGCGAAACATATGATTTAACTTCAAATCAATGCGAAGTAGAAGGCTGATCTTCGAATCCACGCGAAACAAATGGATTAGCTTCAAATACTTGTGATATACATGATTTATCTTCAACTGCATGCGAAACAAACGAGATAGCTTTAAATCCATCCGAAACAGATGATTTAGATTAAAATCAATGCGAAGTAGAAGGCTTATTTTGAAATCCATGCGAAACAAATGGTTTAGCTTCAAATAATTGTGATATACATGATTTAGCTTCAGTTGCATGCGAAACAAACGAGTTAGCTTGAAATCCAAGCGAAACACATGATTCAGTTTCAAATAAAAGCGAAGTAGATGGCATAGCATCAAATCCATGCGAATCAAATGGTTTAGCTTCAAATACTTGTGATATACATGAATTAGCTTCAACTGCATGCGATACAAACGATTAGCTTCAAATCCATGCGAAACATATGATTTAACTTCAAATCAATGCGAAGTAGAAGGCTGATCTTCGAATCCACGCGAAACAAATGGATTAGCTTCAAATACTTGTGATATACATGATTTATCTTCAACTGCATGCGAAACAAACGAGATAGCTTTAAATCCATCCGAAACAGATGATTTAGATTAAAATCAATGCGAAGTAGAAGGCTTATTTTGAAATCCATGCGAATCAAATGGTTTAGCTTCAAATAATTGTGATATACATGATTTAGCTTCAATTGCATGCGAAACAAACGTGTTAGCTTCAAATCCATTCGAAACACATGATTTAGCTTCAAATCAATGCGAAGTAGAAGGCTTATCTTCAAATCCATGCGAAACAAGTGGTTCAGCTTCAAATACTTGTGATCTGCATGATTTAGCTTCAAATGCAAGCGAAACGAACGAGTTAGCATCAAATCCATGCGAAACACATGATTTTGCTTCTTATCAATGCGAAGTAGAAGGCTGATCTTCGTATCCTTGCGAAACAAATGGTTTAGCTTGAAATACTTGTGATATACATGATTTAGCTTCAACAGCATGCAAAACTAACGAGTTAGCTTCAAATCCATGCGAAACACATGAGTTAGCTTCTTATCAATGCGAAGTAGAAGGCTGATCTTCGAATCCTTGCGAAACAAATGGTTTAGCTTCAAATACTTGTGATATACATGAATAAGCTTCAACAGCATGCAAAATTAGCGAGTTAGCTTCAAATCTATGCGAAACATATGATTTAGCTTGACATCAATGCGATTTAGAAGGCTTATATTCGAATCCATGCGAAACAAATGGTTTAGCTTCAAATACCTGTGATATACATGATTTATCTTCAACTGCATGCGAAAAAAACGAGATAGCTTTAAATCCATCCGAAACAGATGATTTAGATTAAAATCAATGCAAGTAGAAGGCTTATTTTGAAATCCATGCGAATCAAATGGTTTAGCTTCAAATAATTGTGATATACATGATTTAGCTTCAGTTGCATGCGAAACAAACGAGTTAGCTTGAAATCCAAGCGAAACACATGATTTAGCTTCTTATCAATGAAAAGTAGAAGGCTGATCATCGAATCCTTGCGAAACAAACGGTTTAGCTTCAAATACTTGTGATGTACATGAATAAGCTTCAACAGCATGCAAAACTAGCGACTTAGCTTCAAATCCATGCGAAACACATGATTTAGCTTGAAATCAATGCGATTTAGAAGGCTTATCTTCGAATCCATGCGAAACAACTGGTTTAGCTTCAAATACCTGTGATATACATGATTTATCTTCAACTGCATGCGAAACAAACGAGATAGCTTTAAATCCATGCGAAACAGATGATTTAGATTAAAATCAATGCGAAGTAGAAGGCTTATTTTGAAATCCATGCGAATCAAATGGTTTAGCTTCAAATAATTGTGACATACATGATTTAGCTTCAACTGCATTACGAAACAAACTAGTTAGCTTAAAATTCAAGAGAAAAACATGATTCAGTTTCAAATAAAAGCGAAGTAGATGGCATTGCATCAAATCCATGCGAATCAAATGGTTTAGCTGCAAATACTTGTGATATACATGATTTAGCTTCAACTCCATGCGATACAAACGATTAGCTTCAAATGCCTGCGAAACACATGATTTAGATTAAAATCAATGCGAAGTAGAAGGCTTATCTTCAAATCCATGCGAATCAAATGGTTGAGCTTCAAATACTTGTGATATACATGAATTAGCTTCAACTGCATGCGATACAAACGATTAGCTTCAAATCCATGCGAAACATATGATTTAACTTCAAATCAATGCGAAGTAGAAGGCTGATCTTCGAATCCACGCGAAACAAATGGATTAGCTTCAAATACTTGTGATATACATGATTTATCTTCAACTGCATGCGAAACAAACGAGATAGCTTTAAATCCATCCGAAACAGATGATTTAGATTAAAATCAATGCGAAGTAGAAGGCTTATTTTGAAATCCATGCGAAACAAATGGTTTAGCTTCAAATAATTGTGATATACATGATTTAGCTTCAGTTGCATGCGAAACAAACGAGTTAGCTTGAAATCCAAGCGAAACACATGTTTTCGCTTCAAATCAATGCGAAGTAGAAGGCTTATTTTGAAATCCATGCGAATCAAACGGTTGAGCTTCAAATACTTGGGATATACATGATTCAGCTTCAACTGCATGCGTAACAAACGAGTTAGCTTCAAATCTATGCGAAACACATGATTTAGCTTCAAATTCATTCCAAACACATTGTTTAGCCTGATATTCGTGCGATATAAATGGTTCAGCTTCAAATACTTGTGACATACATGATTTAGCTTCAACTGCATGTGAAACGAAAGTGTTAGCATCAAATTCAAGAGAAACACATGATTCAGTTTCAAAAAAAAACGATGTAGATGGCATAGCATCAAATCCATGCGAATCAAATGGTTTAGCTTCAAATACTTGTGATATACATGATTTAGCTTCAACTCCATGCGATACAAACGATTAGCTTCAAATGCATGCGAAACACATGATTTAGATTAAAATCAATGCGAAGTAGAAGGCTTATCTTCAAATCCATGCGAATCAAATGGTTGAGCTTCAAATACTTGGGATATACATGATTCAGCTTGAACTGCATGCGTAACAAATGAGTTAGCTTCAAATCTATGCGAAACACATGATTTAGCTTCAAATTCATTCCAAACACATGGTTTAGCCTGATATTCGTGCGAAACAAATGGTTCAGCTTCAAATACTTGTGACATACATGATTTAGCTTCAACTGCATGTGAAACGAACGTGTTAGCTTCAAATTCAAGAGAAACACATGATTCAGTTTCAAATAAAAGCGAAGTAGATGGCATAGCATCAAATCCATGCGAATCAAATGGTTTAGCTTCAAATACTTGTGATATACATGAATTAGCTTCAACTGCATGCGATACAAACGATTAGCTTCAAATCCATGCGAAACATATGATTTAACTTCAAATCAATGCGAAGTAGAAGGCTGATCTTCGAATCCACGCGAAACAAATGGATTAGCTTCAAATACTTGTGATATACATGATTTATCTTCAACTGCATGCGAAACAAACGAGATAGCTTTAAATCCATCCGAAACAGATGATTTAGATTAAAATCAATGCGAAGTAGAAGGCTTATTTTGAAATCCATGCGAAACAAATGGTTTAGCTTCAAATAATTGTGATATACATGATTTAGCTTCAGTTGCATGCGAAACAAACGAGTTAGCTTGAAATCCAAGCGAAACACATGATTTAGCTTCTTATCAATGCGAAGTAGAAGACTGATCTTCGAATCCTTGCGAAACAAATGGCTTAGCTTCAAATACTTGTGATGTACATGAATAAGCTTCAACAGCATGCAAAACTAGCGAGTTAGCTTCAAATCCATGCGAAACACATGATTTAGCTTGAAATCAATGCGATTTAGAAGGCTTATCTTCGTATCCATGCGAAACAACTGGTTTAGCTTCAAATACCTGTGATATACATGATTTATCTTCAACTGCATGCGAAACAAACGAAATAGCTTTTAATCCATGCGAAACAGATGATTTAGATTAAAATCAATGCGAAGTAGAAGGCTTATTTTGAAATCCATGCGAATCAAATGGTTTAGCTTCAAATAATTGTGATATACATGATTTAGCTTCAACTGCATTACGAAACATACTAGTTAGCTTCAAATTCAAGAGAAACACATGATTCAGTTTCAAATAAAAGCGAAGTAGATGGCATTGCATCAAATCCATGCGAATCAAATGGTTTAGCTGCAAATACTTGTGATATACATGATTTAGCTTCAACTCCATGCGATACAAACGATTAGCTTCAAATGCATGCGAAACACATGATTTAGATTAAAATCAATGCGAAGTAGAAGGCTACCTTCAAATCCATGCGAATCAAATGGTTGAGCTTCAAATACTTGGCATATGCATGATTCAGCTTCAACTGCATGCGTAACAAATGAGATAGCTTCAAATCTATGCGAAACACATGATTTAGCTTCAAATTCATTCCAAACACATGGTTTAGCCTGATATTCGTGCGAAACAAATGGTTCAGTTTCCAATACTTGTGACATACATGATTTAGCTTCAACTGCATGTGAAACGGACGTGTTAGCTTCAAATTCAAGAGAAACACATGATTCAGTTTCAAATAAAAGCGAAGTAGATGGCATAGCATCAAATCCATGCGAATCAAATGGTTTAGCTTCAAATACTTGTGATATACATGATTTAGCTTCAACTGCATGCGATACAAACGATTAGCTTCAAATCCATGCGAAACATATGATTTAACTTCAATCAATGCGAAGTAGAAGGCTGATCTTCGAATCCACGCGAAACAAATGGATTAGCTTCAAATACTTGTGATATACATGATTTATCTTCAACTGCATGCGAAACAACGAGATAGCTTTAAATCCATCCGAAACAGATGATTTAGATTAAAATCAATGCGAAGTAGAAGGCTTATTTTGAAATCCATGCGAATCAAATGGTTTAGCTTCAAATAATTGTGATATACATGATTTAGCTTCAATTGCATGCGAAACAAACGAGTTAGCTTCAAATCCATTCGAAACACATGATTTAGCTTCAAATCAATGCGAAGTAGATGGCTTATCTTCAAATCCATGCGAAACAAGTGGTTCAGCTTCAAATACTTGTGATCTGCATGATTTAGCTTCAAATGCAAGCGAAACGAACGAGTTAGCTTCAAGTCCATGCGAAACACATGAGTAAGCTTCTTATCAATGCGAAGTAGAAGGCTGATCTTCGAATCCATGCGACACAAATGGTTTAGCTTCAAATACTTGTTTGATACATTATTTAGCTTCAATTGCATGCGAAACAAACGAGTTAGCTTGAAATCCAAGCGAAACACATGTTTTCGCTTCAAATCAATGCGAAGTAGAAGGCTTATTTTGAAATCCATGCGAATCAAATGGTTGAGCTTCAATACTTGGGATATACATGATTCAGCTTCAACTGCATGCGTAACAAACGAGTTAGCTTCAAATCTATGCGAAACACATGATTTAGCTTCAAATTCATTCCAAACACATTGTTTAGCCTGATATTCGTGCGATATAAATGGTTCAGCTTCAAATACTTGTGACATACATGATTTAGCTTCAACTGCATGTGAAACGAAAGTGTTAGCATCAAATTCAAGAGAAACACATGATTCAGTTTCAAAAAAAAAACGATGTAGATGGCATAGCATCAAATCCATGCGAATCAAATGGTTTAGCTTCAAATACTTGTGATATACATGATTTAGCTTCAACTCCATGCGATACAAACGATTAGCTTCAAATGCATGCGAAACACATGATTTAGATTAAAATCAATGCGAAGTAGAAGGCTTATCTTCAAATCCATGCGAATCAAATGGTTGAGCTTCAAATACTTGGGATATACATGATTCAGCTTGAACTGCATGCGTAACAAATGAGTTAGCTTCAAATCTATGCGAAACACATGATTTAGCTTCAAATTCATTCCAAACACATGGTTTAGCCTGATATTCGTGCGAAACAAATGGTTCAGCTTCAAATACTTGTGACATACATGATTTAGCTTCAACTGCATGTGAAACGAACGTGTTAGCTTCAAATTCAAGAGAAACACATGATTCAGTTTCAAATAAAAGCGAAGTAGATGGCATAGCATCAAATCCATGCGAATCAAATGGTTTAGCTTCAAATACTTGTGATATACATGAATTAGCTTCAACTGCATGCGATACAAACGATTAGCTTCAAATCCATGCGAAACATATGATTTAACTTCAAATCAATGCGAAGTAGAAGGCTGATCTTCGAATCCACGCGAAACAAATGGATTAGCTTCAAATACTTGTGATATACATGATTTATCTTCAACTGCATGCGAAACAAACGAGATAGCTTTAAATCCATCCGAAACAGATGATTTAGATTAAAATCAATGCGATGTAGAAGGCTTATTTTGAAATCCATGCGAAACAAATGGTTTAGCTTCAAATAATTGTGATATACATGATTTAGATTCAGTTGCATGCGAAACAAACGAGTTAGCTTGAAATCCAAGCGAAACACATGTTTTCGCTTCAAATCAATGCGAAGTAGAAGGCTTATTTTGAAATCCATGCGAATCAAATGGTTGAGCTTCAAATACTTGGGATATACATGATTCAGCTTCAACTGCATGCGTAACAAACGAGTTAGCTTCAAATCTATGCGAAACACATGATTTAGCTTCAAATTCATTCCAAACACATGGTTTAGCCTGATATTCGTGCGAAACAAATGGTTCAGCTTCAAATACTTGTGACATACATGATTTAGCTTCAACTGCATGTGAAACGAACGTGTTAGCTTCAAATTCAAGAGAAACACATGATTCAGTTTCAAATAAAAGCGAAGTAGATGGCATAGCATCAAATCCATGCGAATCAAATGGTTTAGCTTCAAATACTTGTGATATACATGAATTAGCTTCAACTGCATGCGATACAAACGATTAGCTTCAAATCCATGCGAAACATATGATTTAACTTCAAATCAATGCGAAGTAGAAGGCTGATCTTCGAATCCACGCGAAACAAATGGATTAGCTTCAAATACTTGTGATATACATGATTTATCTTCAACTGCATGCGAAACAAACGAGATAGCTTTAAATCCATCCGAAACAGATGATTTAGATTAAAATCAATGCGAAGTAGAAGGCTTATTTTGAAATCCATGCGAAACAAATGGTTTAGCTTCAAATAATTGTGATATACATGATTTAGCTTCAGTTGCATGCGAAACAAACGAGTTAGCTTGAAATCCAAGCGAAACACATGATTCAGTTTCAAATAAAAGCGAAGTAGATGGCATAGCATCAAATCCATGCGAATCAAATGGTTTAGCTTCAAATACTTGTGATATACATGAATTAGCTTCAACTGCATGCGATACAAACGATTAGCTTCAAATCCATGCGAAACATATGATTTAACTTCAAATCAATGCGAAGTAGAAGGCTGATCTTCGAATCCACGCGAAACAAATGGATTAGCTTCAAATACTTGTGATATACATGATTTATCTTCAACTGCATGCGAAACAAACGAGATAGCTTTAAATCCATCCGAAACAGATGATTTAGATTAAAATCAATGCGAAGTAGAAGGCTTATTTTGAAATCCATGCGAATCAAATGGTTTAGCTTCAAATAATTGTGATATACATGATTTAGCTTCAATTGCATGCGAAACAAACGTGTTAGCTTCAAATCCATTCGAAACACATGATTTAGCTTCAAATCAATGCGAAGTAGAAGGCTTATCTTCAAATCCATGCGAAACAAGTGGTTCAGCTTCAAATACTTGTGATCTGCATGATTTAGCTTCAAATGCAAGCGAAACGAACGAGTTAGCATCAAATCCATGCGAAACACATGATTTTGCTTCTTATCAATGCGAAGTAGAAGGCTGATCTTCGTATCCTTGCGAAACAAATGGTTTAGCTTGAAATACTTGTGATATACATGATTTAGCTTCAACAGCATGCAAAACTAACGAGTTAGCTTCAAATCCATGCGAAACACATGAGTTAGCTTCTTATCAATGCGAAGTAGAAGGCTGATCTTCGAATCCTTGCGAAACAAATGGTTTAGCTTCAAATACTTGTGATATACATGAATAAGCTTCAACAGCATGCAAAATTAGCGAGTTAGCTTCAAATCTATGCGAAACATATGATTTAGCTTGACATCAATGCGATTTAGAAGGCTTATATTCGAATCCATGCGAAACAAATGGTTTAGCTTCAAATACCTGTGATATACATGATTTATCTTCAACTGCATGCGAAAAAAACGAGATAGCTTTAAATCCATCCGAAACAGATGATTTAGATTAAAATCAATGCAAGTAGAAGGCTTATTTTGAAATCCATGCGAATCAAATGGTTTAGCTTCAAATAATTGTGATATACATGATTTAGCTTCAGTTGCATGCGAAACAAACGAGTTAGCTTGAAATCCAAGCGAAACACATGATTTAGCTTCTTATCAATGAAAAGTAGAAGGCTGATCTTCGAATCCTTGCGAAACAAACGGTTTAGCTTCAAATACTTGTGATGTACATGAATAAGCTTCAACAGCATGCAAAACTAGCGACTTAGCTTCAAATCCATGCGAAACACATGATTTAGCTTGAAATCAATGCGATTTAGAAGGCTTATCTTCGAATCCATGCGAAACAACTGGTTTAGCTTCAAATACCTGTGATATACATGATTTATCTTCAACTGCATGCGAAACAAACGAGATAGCTTTAAATCCATGCGAAACAGATGATTTAGATTAAAATCAATGCGAAGTAGAAGGCTTATTTTGAAATCCATGCGAATCAAATGGTTTAGCTTCAAATAATTGTGACATACATGATTTAGCTTCAACTGCATTACGAAACAAACTAGTTAGCTTAAAATTCAAGAGAAAAACATGATTCAGTTTCAAATAAAAGCGAAGTAGATGGCATTGCATCAAATCCATGCGAATCAAATGGTTTAGCTGCAAATACTTGTGATATACATGATTTAGCTTCAACTCCATGCGATACAAACGATTAGCTTCAAATGCCTGCGAAACACATGATTTAGATTAAAATCAATGCGAAGTAGAAGGCTTATCTTCAAATCCATGCGAATCAAATGGTTGAGCTTCAAATACTTGTGATATACATGAATTAGCTTCAACTGCATGCGATACAAACGATTAGCTTCAAATCCATGCGAAACATATGATTTAACTTCAAATCAATGCGAAGTAGAAGGCTGATCTTCGAATCCACGCGAAACAAATGGATTAGCTTCAAATACTTGTGATATACATGATTTATCTTCAACTGCATGCGAAACAAACGAGATAGCTTTAAATCCATCCGAAACAGATGATTTAGATTAAAATCAATGCGAAGTAGAAGGCTTATTTTGAAATCCATGCGAAACAAATGGTTTAGCTTCAAATAATTGTGATATACATGATTTAGCTTCAGTTGCATGCGAAACAAACGAGTTAGCTTGAAATCCAAGCGAAACACATGTTTTCGCTTCAAATCAATGCGAAGTAGAAGGCTTATTTTGAAATCCATGCGAATCAAACGGTTGAGCTTCAAATACTTGGGATATACATGATTCAGCTTCAACTGCATGCGTAACAAACGAGTTAGCTTCAAATCTATGCGAAACACATGATTTAGCTTCAAATTCATTCCAAACACATTGTTTAGCCTGATATTCGTGCGATATAAATGGTTCAGCTTCAAATACTTGTGACATACATGATTTAGCTTCAACTGCATGTGAAACGAAAGTGTTAGCATCAAATTCAAGAGAAACACATGATTCAGTTTCAAAAAAAAACGATGTAGATGGCATAGCATCAAATCCATGCGAATCAAATGGTTTAGCTTCAAATACTTGTGATATACATGATTTAGCTTCAACTCCATGCGATACAAACGATTAGCTTCAAATGCATGCGAAACACATGATTTAGATTAAAATCAATGCGAAGTAGAAGGCTTATCTTCAAATCCATGCGAATCAAATGGTTGAGCTTCAAATACTTGGGATATACATGATTCAGCTTGAACTGCATGCGTAACAAATGAGTTAGCTTCAAATCTATGCGAAACACATGATTTAGCTTCAAATTCATTCCAAATACATGGTTTAGCCTGATATTCGTGCGAAACAAATGGTTCAGCTTCAAATACTTGTGACATACATGATTTAGCTTCAACTGCATGTGAAACGAACGTGTTAGCTTCAAATTCAAGAGAAACACATGATTCAGTTTCAAATAAAAGCGAAGTAGATGGCATAGCATCAAATCCATGCGAATCAAATGGTTTAGCTTCAAATACTTGTGATATACATGAATTAGCTTCAACTGCATGCGATACAAACGATTAGCTTCAAATCCATGCGAAACATATGATTTAACTTCAAATCAATGCGAAGTAGAAGGCTGATCTTCGAATCCACGCGAAACAAATGGATTAGCTTCAAATACTTGTGATATACATGATTTATCTTCAACTGCATGCGAAACAAACGAGATAGCTTTAAATCCATCCGAAACAGATGATTTAGATTAAAATCAATGCGAAGTAGAAGGCTTATTTTGAAATCCATGCGAAACAAATGGTTTAGCTTCAAATAATTGTGATATACATGATTTAGCTTCAGTTGCATGCGAAACAAACGAGTTAGCTTGAAATCCAAGCGAAACACATGATTCAGTTTCAAATAAAAGCGAAGTAGATGGCATAGCATCAAATCCATGCGAATCAAATGGTTTAGCTTCAAATACTTGTGATATACATGAATTAGCTTCAACTGCATGCGATACAAACGATTAGCTTCAAATCCATGCGAAACATATGATTTAACTTCAAATCAATGCGAAGTAGAAGGCTGATCTTCGAAACAAATGGATTAGCTTCAAATACTTGTGATATACATGATTTATCTTCAACTGCATGCGAAACAAACGAGATAGCTTTAAATCCATCCGAAACAGATGATTTAGATTAAAATCAATGCGAAGTAGAAGGCTTATTTTGAAATCCATGCGAATCAAATGGTTTAGCTTCAAATAATTGTGATATACATGATTTAGCTTCAATTGCATGCGAAACAAACGAGTTAGCTTCAAATCCATTCGAAACACATGATTTAGCTTCAAATCAATGCGAAGTAGAAGGCTTATCTTCAAATCCATGCGAAACAAGTGGTTCAGCTTCAAATACTTGTGATCTGCATGATTTAGCTTCAATGCAAGCGAAACGAACGAGTTAGCATCAAATCCATGCGAAACACATGATTTTGCTTCTTATCGATGCGAAGTAGAAGGCTGATCTTCGTATCCTTGCGAAACAAATGTTTAGCTTCAAATACTTGTGATATACATGATTTAGCTTCAACAGCATGCAAAACTAACGAGTTAGCTACAAATCCATGCGAAACACATGAGTTAGCTTCTTATCAATGCGAAGTAGAAGGCTGATCTTCGAATCCTTGCGAAACAAATGGTTTAGCTTCAAATACCTGTGATATACATGATTTATCTTCAACTGCATGCGAAAAAAACGAGATAGCTTTAAATCCATTTAAATCCATCCGAAACAGATGATTTAGATTAAAATCAATGCAAGTAGAAGGCTTATTTTGAAATCCATGCGAATCAAATGGTTTAGCTTCAAATAATTGTGATATACATGATTTAGCTTCAGTTGCATGCGAAACAAACGAGTTAGCTTGAAATCCAAGCGAAACACATGATTTAGCTTCTTATCAATGCAAAGTAGAAGGCTGATCTTCGAATCCTTGCGAAACAAACGGTTTAGCTTCAAATACTTGTGATGTACATGAATAAGCTTCAACAGCATGCAAAACTAGCGACTTAGCTTCAAATCCATGCGAAACACATGATTTAGCTTGAAATCAATGCGATTTAGAAGGCTTATCTTCGAATCCATGCGAAACAACTGGTTTATCTTCAAATACCTGTGATATACATGATTTATCTTCAACTGCATGCGAAACAAACGAGATAGCTTTAAATCCATGCGAAACAGATGATTTAGATTAAAATCAATGCGAAGTAGAAGGCTTATCTTCAAATCCATGCGAATCAAATGGTTGAGCTTCAAATACTTGGGACATACATGATTTAGCTTCAACTGCATGTGAAACGAACGTGTTAGCTTCAAATTCAAGAGAAACACATGATTCAGTTTCAAATAAAAGCGAAGTAGATGGCATAGCATCAAATCCATGCGAATCAAATGGTTTAGCTTCAAATACTTGTGATATACATGAATTAGCTTCAACTGCATGCGATACAAACGATTAGCTTCAAATCCATGCGAAACATATGATTTAACTTCAAATCAATGCGAAGTAGAAGGCTGATCTTCGAATCCACGCGAAACAAATGGATTAGCTTCAAATACTTGTGATATACATGATTTATCTTCAACTGCATGCGAAACAAACGAGATAGCTTTAAATCCATCCGAAACAGATGATTTAGATTAAAATCAATGCGAAGTAGAAGGCTTATTTTGAAATCCATGCGAATCAAATGGTTTAGCTTCAAATAATTGTGATATACATGATTTAGCTTCAACTGCATGCGAAACAAACGAGATAGCTTTAAATCCATCCGAAACAGATGATTTAGATTAAAATCAATGCGAAGTAGAAGGCTTATTTTGAAATCCTTGCGAAACAAATGGTTTAGCTTCAAATAATTGTGATATACATGATTTAGCTTCAGTTGCATGCGAAACAAACGAGTTAGCTTGAAATCCAAGCGAAACACATGATTCAGTTTCAAATAAAAGCGAAGTAGATGGCATAGCATCAAATCCATGCGAATCAAATGGTTTAGCTTCAAATACTTGTGATATACATGAATTAGCTTCAACTGCATGCGATACAAACGATTAGCTTCAAATCCATGCGAAACATATGATTTAACTTCAAATCAATGCGAAGTAGAAGGCTGATCTTCGAATCCACGCGAAACAAATGGATTAGCTTCAAATACTTGTGATATACATGATTTATCTTCAACTGCATGCGAAACAAACGAGATAGCTTTAAATCCATCCGAAACAGATGATTTAGATTAAAATCAATGCGAAGTAGAAGGCTTATTTTGAAATCCATGCGAAACAAATGGTTTAGCTTCAAATAATTGTGATATACATGATTTAGCTTCAGTTGCATGCGAAACAAACGAGTTAGCTTGAAATCCAAGCGAAACACATGATTCAGTTTCAAATAAAAGCGAAGTAGATGGCATAGCATCAAATCCATGCGAATCAAATGGTTTAGCTTCAAATACTTGTGATATACATGAATTAGCTTCAACTGCATGCGATACAAACGATTAGCTTCAAATCCATGCGAAACATATGATTTAACTTCAAATCAATGCGAAGTAGAAGGCTGATCTTCGAATCCACGCGAAACAAATGGATTAGCTTCAAATACTTGTGATATACATGATTTATCTTCAACTGCATGCGAAACAAACGAGATAGCTTTAAATCCATCCGAAACAGATGATTTAGATTAAAATCAATGCGAAGTAGAAGGCTTATTTTGAAATCCATGCGAATCAAATGGTTTAGCTTCAAATAATTGTGATATACATGATTTAGCTTCAATTGCATGCGAAACAAACGAGTTAGCTTCAAATCCATTCGAAACACATGATTTAGCTTCAAATCAATGCGAAGTAGAAGGCTTATCTTCAAATCCATGCGAAACAAGTGGTTCAGCTTCAAATACTTGTGATCTGCATGATTTAGCTTCAAATGCAAGCGAAACGAACGAGTTAGCATCAAATCCATGCGAAACACATGATTTTGCTTCTTATCGATGCGAAGTAGAAGGCTGATCTTCGTATCCTTGCGAAACAAATGGATTAGCTTCAAATACTTGTGATATACATGATTTAGCTTCAACAGCATGCAAAACTAACGAGTTAGCTTCAAATCCATGCGAAACACATGAGTTAGCTTCTTATCAATGCGAAGTAGAAGGCTGATCTTCGAATCCTTGCGAAACAAATGGTTTAGCTTCAAATACTTGTGATATACATGAATAAGCTTCAACAGCATGCAAAATTAGCGAGTTAGCTTCAAATCTATGCGAAACATATGATTTAGCTTGACATCAATGCGATTTAGAAGGCTTATATTCGAATCCATGCGAAACAAATGGTTTAGCTTCAAATACCTGTGATATACATGATTTATCTTCAACTGCATGCGAAAAAAACGAGATAGCTTTAAATCCATCCGAAACAGATGATTTAGATTAAAATCAATGCAAGTAGAAGGCTTATTTTGAAATCCATGCGAATCAAATGGTTTAGCTTCAAATAATTGTGATATACATGATTTAGCTTCAGTTGCATGCGAAACAAACGAGTTAGCTTGAAATCCAAGCGAAACACATGATTTAGCTTCTTATCAATGCAAAGTAGAAGGCTGATCTTCGAATCCTTGCGAAACAAACGGTTTAGCTTCAAATACTTGTGATGTACATGAATAAGCTTCAACAGCATGCAAAACTAGCGACTTAGCTTCAAATCCATGCGAAACACATGATTTAGCTTGAAATCAATGCGATTTAGAAGGCTTATCTTCGAATCCATGCGAAACAACTGGTTTATCTTCAAATACCTGTGATATACATGATTTATCTTCAACTGCATGCGAAACAAACGAGATAGCTTTAAATCCATGCGAAACAGATGATTTAGATTAAAATCAATGCGAAGTAGAAGGCTTATTTTGAAATCCATGCGAATCAAATGGTTTAGCTTCAAATAATTGTGACATACATGATTTAGCTTCAACTGCATTACGAAACAAACTAGTTAGCTTAAAATTCAAGAGAAAAACATGATTCAGTTTCAAATAAAAGCGAAGTAGATGGCATTGCATCAAATCCATGCGAATCAAATGGTTTAGCTGCAAATACTTGTGATATACATGATTTAGCTTCAACTCCATGCGATACAAACGATTAGCTTCAAATGCCTGCGAAACACATGATTTAGATTAAAATCAATGCGAAGTAGAAGGCTTATCTTCAAATCCATGCGAATCAAATGGTTGAGCTTCAAATACTTGGGACATACATGATTTAGCTTCAACTGCATGTGAAACGAACGTGTTAGCTTCAAATTCAAGAGAAACACATGATTCAGTTTCAAATAAAAGCGAAGTAGATGGCATAGCATCAAATCCATGCGAATCAAATGGTTTACCTTCAAATACTTGTGATATACATGAATTAGCTTCAACTGCATGCGATACAAACGATTAGCTTCAAATCCATGCGAAACATATGATTTAACTTCAAATCAATGCGAAGTAGAAGGCTGATCTTCGAATCCACGCGAAACAAATGGATTAGCTTCAAATACTTGTGATATACATGATTTATCTTCAACTGCATGCGAAACAAACGAGATAGCTTTAAATCCATCCGAAACAGATGATTTAGATTAAAATCAATGCGAAGTAGAAGGCTTATTTTGAAATCCATGCGAATCAAATGGTTTAGCTTCAAATAATTGTGATATACATGATTTAGCTTCAACTGCATGCGAAACAAACGAGATAGCTTTAAATCCATCCGAAACAGATGATTTAGATTAAAATCAATGCGAAGTAGAAGGCTTATTTTGAAATCCATGCGAAACAAATGGTTTAGCTTCAAATAATTGTGATATACATGATTTAGCTTCAGTTGCATGCGAAACAAACGAGTTAGCTTGAAATCCAAGCGAAACACATGATTCAGTTTCAAATAAAAGCGAAGTAGATGGCATAGCATCAAATCCATGCGAATCAAATGGTTTAGCTTCAAATACTTGTGATATACATGAATTAGCTTCAACTGCATGCGATACAAACGATTAGCTTCAAATCCATGCGAAACATATGATTTAACTTCAAATCAATGCGAAGTAGAAGGCTGATCTTCGAATCCACGCGAAACAAATGGATTAGCTTCAAATACTTGTGATATACATGATTTATCTTCAACTGCATGCGAAACAAACGAGATAGCTTTAAATCCATCCGAAACAGATGATTTAGATTAAAATCAATGCGAAGTAGAAGGCTTATTTTGAAATCCATGCGAAACAAATGGTTTAGCTTCAAATAATTGTGATATACATGATTTAGCTTCAGTTGCATGCGAAACAAACGAGTTAGCTTGAAATCCAAGCGAAACACATGATTCAGTTTCAAATAAAAGCGAAGTAGATGGCATAGCATCAAATCCATGCGAATCAAATGGTTTAGCTTCAAATACTTGTGATATACATGAATTAGCTTCAACTGCATGCGATACAAACGATTAGCTTCAAATCCATGCGAAACATATGATTTAACTTCAAATCAATGCGAAGTAGAAGGCTGATCTTCGAATCCACGCGAAACAAATGGATTAGCTTCAAATACTTGTGATATACATGATTTATCTTCAACTGCATGCGAAACAAACGAGATAGCTTTAAATCCATCCGAAACAGATGATTTAGATTAAAATCAATGCGAAGTAGAAGGCTTATTTTGAAATCCATGCGAATCAAATGGTTTAGCTTCAAATAATTGTGATATACATGATTTAGCTTCAATTGCATGCGAAACAAACGAGTTAGCTTCAAATCCATTCGAAACACATGATTTAGCTTCAAATCAATGCGAAGTAGAAGGCTTATCTTCAAATCCATGCGAAACAAGTGGTTCAGCTTCAAATACTTGTGATCTGCATGATTTAGCTTCAAATGCAAGCGAAACGAACGAGTTAGCATCAAATCCATGCGAAACACATGATTTTGCTTCTTATCGATGCGAAGTAGAAGGCTGATCTTCGTATCCTTGCGAAACAAATGGTTTAGCTTCAAATACTTGTGATATACATGATTTAGCTTCAACAGCATGCAAAACTAACGAGTTAGCTTCAAATCCATGCGAAACACATGAGTTAGCTTCTTATCAATGCGAAGTAGAAGGCTGATCTTCGAATCCTTGCGAAACAAATGGTTTAGCTTCAAATACTTGTGATATACATGAATAAGCTTCAACAGCATGCAAAATTAGCGAGTTAGCTTCAAATCTATGCGAAACATATGATTTAGCTTGACATCAATGCGATTTAGAAGGCTTATATTCGAATCCATGCGAAACAAATGGTTTAGCTTCAAATACCTGTGATATACATGATTTATCTTCAACTGCATGCGAAAAAAACGAGATAGCTTTAAATCCATCCGAAACAGATGATTTAGATTAAAATCAATGCAAGTAGAAGGCTTATTTTGAAATCCATGCGAATCAAATGGTTTAGCTTCAAATAATTGTGATATACATGATTTAGCTTCAGTTGCATGCGAAACAAACGAGTTAGCTTGAAATCCAAGCGAAACACATGATTTAGCTTCTTATCAATGCAAAGTAGAAGGCTGATCTTCGAATCCTTGCGAAACAAACGGTTTAGCTTCAAATACTTGTGATGTACA
This sequence comes from Megalopta genalis, assembly GCF_051020955.1. Classification (NCBI taxonomy): domain Eukaryota; kingdom Metazoa; phylum Arthropoda; class Insecta; order Hymenoptera; family Halictidae; genus Megalopta; species Megalopta genalis. The sequence continues at coordinate 59,982 of NW_027476347.1, forward strand.
TGAATAAGCTTCAACAGCATGCAAAACTAGCGACTTAGCTTCAAATCCATGCGAAACACATGATTTAGCTTGAAATCAATGCGATTTAGAAGGCTTATCTTCGAATCCATGCGAAACAACTGGTTTATCTTCAAATACCTGTGATATACATGATTTATCTTCAACTGCATGCGAAACAAACGAGATAGCTTTAAATCCATGCGAAACAGATGATTTAGATTAAAATCAATGCGAAGTAGAAGGCTTATTTTGAAATCCATGCGAATCAAATGGTTTAGCTTCAAATAATTGTGACATACATGATTTAGCTTCAACTGCATTACGAAACAAACTAGTTAGCTTAAAATTCAAGAGAAAAACATGATTCAGTTTCAAATAAAAGCGAAGTAGATGGCATTGCATCAAATCCATGCGAATCAAATGGTTTAGCTGCAAATACTTGTGATATACATGATTTAGCTTCAACTCCATGCGATACAAACGATTAGCTTCAAATGCCTGCGAAACACATGATTTAGATTAAAATCAATGCGAAGTAGAAGGCTTATCTTCAAATCCATGCGAATCAAATGGTTGAGCTTCAAATACTTGGGACATACATGATTTAGCTTCAACTGCATGTGAAACGAACGTGTTAGCTTCAAATTCAAGAGAAACACATGATTCAGTTTCAAATAAAAGCGAAGTAGATGGCATAGCATCAAATCCATGCGAATCAAATGGTTTACCTTCAAATACTTGTGATATACATGATTTAGCTTCAACTGCATGCGATACAAACGATTAGCTTCAAATCCATGCGAAACATATGATTTAACTTCAAATCAATGCATGTAGAAGGCTGATCTTCGAATCCACGCGAAACAAATGGATTAGCTTCAAATACTTGTGATATACATGATTTATCTTCAACTGCATGCGAAACAAACGAGATAGCTTTAAATCCATCCGAAACAGATGATTTAGATTCTTATCAATGCGAAGTAGAAGGCTGATCTTCGAATCCTTGCGAAACAAATGGTTTAGCTTCAAATACTTGTGATATACATGAATAAGCTTCAACAGCATGCAAAACTAACGAGTTAGCTTCAAATCCATGCGAATCACATGAGTTAGCTTCTTATCAATGCGATTTAGAAGGCTTATATTCGAATCCATGCGAAACAAATGGTTTAGCTTCAAATACCTGTGATATACATGATTTATCTTCAACTGCATGCGAAAAAAACGAGATAGCTTTAAATCCATCCGAAACACATGATTTAGATTAAAATCAATGCAAGTAGAAGGCTTATTTTGAAATCCATGCGAATCAAATGGTTTAGCTTCAAATAATTGTGATATACATGATGTAGCTTCAATTGCATGCGAAACAAACGAGTTAGCTTCAAATCCATTCGAAACACATGATTTAGTTTCAAATCAATGCGAAGTAGAAGGCTGATCTTCGTAACCTTGCGAAACAAATGGTTTAGCTTCAAATACTTGTGATATACATGATTTAGCTTCAACAGCATGCAAAACTAACGAGTTAGCTTCAAGTCCATCCGAAACACATGAGTTAGCTTCTTATCAATGCGAAGTAGAAGGCTGATCTTCGAATCCTTGCGAAACAAATGGTTTAGCTTCAAATACTTGTGATATACATGAATAAGCTTCAACAGCATGCAAAACTAACGAGTTAGCTTCAAATCCATGCGAATCACATGAGTTAGCTTCTTATCAATGCGATTTAGAAAGCTTATATTCGAATCCATGCGAAACAAATGGTTTAGCTTCACATACCTGTGATATACATGATTTATCTTCAACTGCATGCGAAAAAAACGAGATAGCTTTAAATCCAAGCGAAACACATGATTTAGCTTCTTATCAATGCGAAGTAGGAGGCTGATCTTCGAATCCTTGCGAAACAAATGGTTTAGCTTCAAATACTTGTGATGTACATGAATAAGCTTCCACAGCATGCAAAACTAGCGAGTTAGCTTCAAATCCATGCGAAACACATGATTTAGCTTGAAATCAATGCGATTTAGAAGGCTTATCTTCGAATCCATGCGAAACAACTGGTTTAGCTTCAAATACCTGTGATATACATGATTTATCTTCAACTGCATGCGAAAAAAACGAGATAGCTTTAAATCCATCCGAAACAGATGATTTAGATTAAAATCAATGCGAAGTAGAAGGCTTATTTTGAAATCCATGCGAATCAAATGGTTTAGCTTCAAATAATTGTGATATACATGATTTAGCTTCAACTGCATTACGAAACAAACTAGTTAGCTTAAAATTCAAGAGAAAAACATTCTTCAGTTTCAAATAAAAGCGAAGTAGATGGCATTGCATCAAATCCATGCGAATCAAATGGTTTAGCTGCAAATACTTGTGATATACATGATTTAGCTTCAACTCCATGCGATACAAACGATTAGCTTCAAATGCATGCGAAACACATGATTTAGATTAAAATCAATGCGAAGTAGAAGGCTTATCTTCAAATCCATGCGAATCAAATGGTTGAGCTTCAAATACTTGGGATATACATGATTCAGCTTCAACTGCATGCGTAACAAATGAGTTAGCTTCAAATCTATGCGATACACATGATTTAGCTTCAAATTCATTCCAAACACATGGTTTAGCCTGATATTCGTGCGAAACAAATGGTTCAGCTTCAAATACTTGTGACATACATGATTTAGCTTCAACTGCATGTGAAACGAACGTGTTAGCTTCAAATTCAAGAGAAACACATGATTCAGTTTCAAATAAAAGCGAAGTAGATGGCATAGCATCAAATCCATGCGAATCAAATCGTTTACCTTCAAATAGTTGTGATATACATGATTTAGCTTCAACTGCATGCGATACAAACGATTAGCTTCAAATCCATGCGAAACATATGATTTAACTTCAAATCAATGCATGTAGAAGGCTGATCTTCGAATCCACGCGAAACAAATGGATTAGCTTCAAATATTTGTGATATACATGATTTATCTTCAACTGCATGCGAAACAAACGAGATAGCTTTAAATCCATCCGAAACAGATGATTTAGATTAAAATCAATGCGAAGTAGAAGGCTTATTTTGAAATCCATGCGAATCAAATGGTTTAGCTTCAAATAATTGTGATATACATGATGTAGCTTCAATTGCATGCGAAACAAACGAGTTAGCTTCAAATCCATTCGAAACACATGATTTAGTTTCAAATCAATGCGAAGTAGAAGGCTGATCTTCGTAACCTTGCGAAACAAATGGTTTAGCTTCAAATACTTGTGATATACATGATTTAGCTTCAACAGCATGCAAAACTAACGAGTTAGCTTCAAATCCATGCGAAACACATGATTTAGCTTCTTATCAATGCGAAGTAGAAGGCTGGTCTTCGAATCCTTGCGAAACAAATGGTTTAACTTCAAATACTTGTGATGTACATGAATAAGCTTCAACAGCATGCAAAACTAGCGAGTTAGCTTCAAATCCATGCGAAACACATGATTTAGCTTGAAATCAATGCGATTTAGAAGGCTTATCTTCGAATCCATGCGAAACAACTGGTTTAGCTTCAAATACCTGTGATATACATGATTTATCTTCAACTGCATGCGAAACAAACGAGATAGCTTTAAATCCATGCGAAACAGATGATTTAGATTAAAATCAATGCGAAGTAGAAGGCTTATTTTGAAATCCATGCGAATCAAATGGCTTAGCTTTAAATAATTGTGATATACATGATTTAGCTTCAACTGCATTACGAAACAAACTAGTTAGCTTCAAATTCAAGAGAAACACATGATTCAGTTTCAAATAAAAGCGAAGTAGATGGCATAGCATCAAATCCATGCGAATCAAATGGTTTAGCTTCAAATACTTGTGATATACATGATTTAGCTTCAACTGCATGCGATACAAACGATTAGCTTCAAATCCATGCGAAACATATGATTTAACTTCAAATCAATGCGAAGTAGAAGGCTGATCTTCGAATCCACGCGAAACAAATGGATTAGGTTCAAATACTTGTGATATACATGATTTATCTTCAACTGCATGCGAAACAAACGAGATAGCTTTAAATCCATCCGAAACAGATGATTTAGATTAAAATCAATGCGAGGTAGAAGGCTTATTTTGAAATCCATGCGAATCAAATGGTTTAGCTTCAAATAATTGTGATATACATGATTTAGCTTCAATTGCATGCGAAACAAACGAGTTAGCTTCAAATCCATTCGAAACACATGATTTAGCTTCAAATCAATGCGAAGTAGAAGGCTTATCTTCAAATCCATGCGAAACAAGTGGTTCAGCTTCAAATACTTGTGATGTGCATGATTTAGCTTCAAATGCAAGCGAAACGAACGAGTTAGCTTCAAATCCATGCGAAACACATGATTTTGCTTCTTATCAATGCGAAGTAGAAGGCTGATCTTCGTAACCTTGCGAAACAAATGGTTTAGCTTCAAATACTTGTGATATACATGATTTAGCTTCAACAGCATGCAAAACTAACGAGTTAGCTTCAAATCCATGCGAAACACATGAGTTAGCTTCTTATCAATGCGAAGTAGAAGGCTGATCTTCGAATCCTTGCGAAACAAATGGTTTAGCTTCAAATACTTGTGATATACATGAATAAGCTTCAACAGCATGCAAAATTAGCGAGTTAGCTTCAAATCTATGCGAAACATATGATTTAGCTTGACATCAATGCGATTTAGAAGGCTTATATTCGAATCCATGCGAAACAAATGGTTTAGCTTCAAATACCTGTGATATACATGATTTATCTTCAACTGCATGCGAAAAAAACGAGATAGCTTTAAATCCATCCGAAACAGATGATTTAGGTTAAAATCAATGCGAAGTAGAAGGCTTATTTTGAAATCCATGCGAATCAAATGGTTTAGCTTCAAATAATTGTGATATACATGATTTAGCTTCAATTGCATGCGAAACAAATGAGTTAGCTTGAAATCCAAGCGAAACACATGATTTAGCTTCAAATCAATGCGAAGTAGAAGGCTTATCTTCAAATCCATGCGAAACAAGTGGTTCAGCTTCAAATACTTGTGATGTGCATGATTTAGCTTCAAATGCAAGCGAAACGAACGAGTTAGCTTCAAATCCATGCGAAACACATGATTTTGCTTCTTATCAATGCGAAGTAGGAGGCTGATCTTCGAATCCTTGCGAAACAAATGGTTTAGCTTCAAATACTTGTGATGTACATGAATAAGCTTCCACAGCATGCAAAACTAGCGAGTTAGCTTCAAATCCATGCGAAACACATGATTTAGCTTGGAATCAATGCGATTTAGAAGGCTTATCTTCGAATCCATGCGAAACAACTGGTTTAGCTTCAAATACCTGTGATATACATGATTTATCTTCAACTGCATGCGAAAAAAACGAGATAGCTTTAAATCCATCCGAAACAGATGATTTAGATTAAAATCAATGCGAAGTAGAAGGCTTATTTTGAAATCCATGCGAATCAAATGGTTTAGCTTCAAATAATTGTGATATACATGATTTAGCTTCAACTGCATTACGAAACAAACTAGTTAGCTTAAAATTCAAGAGAAAAACATTCTTCAGTTTCAAATAAAAGCGAAGTAGATGGCATTGCATCAAATCCATGCGAATCAAATGGTTTAGCTGCAAATACTTGTGATATACATGATTTAGCTTCAACTCCATGCGATACAAACGATTAGCTTCAAATGCATGCGAAACACATGATTTAGATTAAAATCAATGCGAAGTAGAAGGCTTATCTTCAAATCCATGCGAATCAAATGGTTGAGCTTCAAATACTTGGGATATACATGATTCAGCTTCAACTGCATGCGTAACAAATGAGTTAGCTTCAAATCTATGCGATACACATGATTTAACTTCAAATTCATTCCAAACACATGGTTTAGCCTGATATTCGTGCGAAACAAATGGTTCAGCTTCAAATACTTGTGACATACATGATTTAGCTTCAACTGCATGCGATACAAACGATTAGCTTCAAATCCATGCGAAACATATGATTTAACTTCAAATCAATGCATGTAGAAGGCTGATCTTCGAATCCACGCGAAACAAATGGATTAGCTTCAAATATTTGTGATATACATGATTTATCTTCAACTGCATGCGAAACAAACGAGATAGCTTTAAATCCATCCGAAACAGATGATTTAGATTAAAATCAATGCGAAGTAGAAGGCTTATTTTGAAATCCATGCGAATCAAATGGTTTAGCTTCAAATAATTGTGATATACATGATGTAGCTTCAATTGCATGCGAAACAAACGAGTTAGCTTCAAATCCATTCGAAACACATGATTTAGCTTCTTATCAATGCGAAGTAGAAGGCTGGTCTTCCAATCCTTGCGAAACAAATGGTTTAACTTCAAATACTTGTGATGTACATGAATAAGCTTCAACAGCATGCAAAACTAACGAGTTAGCTTCAAATCCATGCGAAACACATGATTTAGCTTGAAATCAATGCGAAGTAGAAGGCTGATCTTCGAATCCTTGCGAAACAAATGGTTTAGCTTCAAATACTTGTGATATACATGAATAAGCTTCAACAGCATGCAAAATTAGCGAGTTAGCTTCAAATCTATGCGAAACATATGATTTAGCTTGACATCAATGCGATTTAGAAGGCTTATATTCGAATCCATGCGAAACAAATGGTTTAGCTTCAAATACCTGTGATATACATGATTTATCTTCAACTGCATGCGAAAAAAACGAGATAGCTTTAAATCCATCCGAAACAGATGATTTAGATTAAAATCAATGCGAAGTAGAAGGCTTATTTTGAAATCCATGCGAATCAAATGGTTTAGCTTCAAATAATTGTGATATACATGATTTAGCTTCAACTGCATGCGAAACAAACGAGTTAGCTTCAAATCCATTCGAAACACATGATTTAGCTTCAAATCAATGCGAAGTAGAAGGCTGATCTTCGAATCCTTGCGAAACAAATGGTTTAGCTTCAAATACTTGTGATATACATGATTTATCTTCAACTGCATGCGAAAAAAACGAGATAGCTTTAAATCCATCCGAAACAGATGATTTAGATTAAAATCAATGCGAAGTAGAAGGCTTATTTTGAAATCCATGCGAATCACATGATTTAGCTTTAAATCAATACGAGGTAGATGGCTGATCTTCGAAGCCATGCGAAACAAATGGTTTAGCTTCAAATACTTGTTTGATACATTATCTAGCTTCAATTACATGCGAAACAAACGAGTTAGCTTTAAATCCATCCGAAACAGATGATTTAGATTAAAATCAATGCGAAGTAGAAGGCTTATTTTGAAATCCATGCGAATCAAATGGTTTAGCTTCAAATAATTGTGATATACATGATTTAGCTTCAATTGCATGCGAAACAAACGAGTTAGCTTCAAATCCATTCGAAACACATGATTTAGCTTCAAATCAATGCGAAGTAGAAGGCTGATCTTCGAATCCTTGCGAAACAAATGGTTTAGCTTCAAATACTTGTGATGTACATCAATAAGCTTCAACAGCATGCAAAACTAGCGAGTTAGCTTCAAATCCATGCGAAACACATGATTTAGCTTGAAATCAATGCGATTTAGAAGGCTTATCTACGAATCCATGCGAAACAACTGGTTTAGCTTCAAATACCTGTGATATACATGATTTATCTTCAACTGCATGCGAAACAAACGAGATAGCTTTAAATCCATGCGAAACAGATGATTTAGATTAAAATCAATGCGAAGTAGAAGGCTTATTTTGAAATCCATGCGAATCAAATGGTTTAGCTTCAAATAATTGTGATATACATGATTTAGCTTCAACTGCATTACGAAACAAACTAGTTAGCTTCAAATTCAAGAGAAACACATGATTCAGTTTCAAATAAAAGCGAAGTAGATGGCATTGCATCAAATCCATGCGAATCAAATGGTTTAGCTGCAAATACTTGTGATATACATGATTTAGCTTCAACTCCATGCGATACAAACGATTAGCTTCAAATGCATGCGAAACACATGATTTAGATTAAAATCAATGCGAAGTAGAAGGCTTATCTTCAAATCCATGCGAATCAAATGGTTGAGCTTCAAATACTTGGGATATACATGAATAAGCTTCAACAGCATGCAAAATTAGCGAGTTAGCTTCAAATCTATGCGAAACATATGATTTAGCTTGACATCAATGCGATTTAGAAGGCTTATATTCGAATCCATGCGAAACAAATGGTTTAGCTTCAAATACCTGTGATATACATGATTTATCTTCAACTGCATGCGAAAAAAACGAGATAGCTTTAAATCCATCCGAAACAGATGATTTAGATTAAAATCAATGCGAAGTAGAAGGCTTATTTTGAAATCCATGCGAATCACATGATTTAGCTTTAAATCAATACGAGGTAGATGGCTGATCTTCGAAGCCATGCGAAACAAATGGTTTAGCTTCAAATACTTGTTTGATACATTATCTAGCTTCAATTACATGCGAAACAAACGAGTTAGCTTGAAATGCAAGCGAAACACATGATTTAGCATCAAATCAATGCAAAGTAGAAGGCTTATTTTGAAATCCATGCGAATCAACTGGTTTAGCTTCAAATAACTGTGATATACATGATTTAGCTTCAACAGCATGAAAACTAACGAGTTAGATTCAAATCCATGCGAAACACATGATTTTGCTTCAAATCAATGCGAAGTAGAAGGCTTATCTTCAAATCCATGCGAATCAAATGGTTTAGCTTCAAATAATTGTGATATGCATGATTTATCTTCAACTGCATGCGAAACAAACGAGATAGTTTTAATCCATGCGAAACAGATGATTTAGATTAAAATCAATGCGAAGTAGAAGGCTTATACTGAAATCCATGCGAATCAAACGGTTTAGCTTCAAATACTTGTTTGATACATTATCTAGCTTCAATTACATGCGAAACAAACGAGTTAGCTTGAAATGCAAGCGAAACACATGATTTAGCATCAAATCAATGCAAAGTAGAAGGCTTATTTTGAAATCCATGCGAGTCAAATGGTTTAGCTTCAAATAATTGTGATATACATGATTTAGCTTCAACTGCATGCGAAACAAACGAGTTAGCTTCAAATCCAAGCGAAAAACATGAGTTAGCATCAAGTCAACACGAAGTTGAAGGCTTAGCTTCAAATCCATGCGAAACACCCGATTTAGCATCAAATCAATGCGACGTAGAAGACTTAGTTTCAGATCCATGCGAATCAAATGGTTTAGCTGCATATACTTGTCATGTACATGATTTAGCTTCAAATGCAGGCGAAACAAACGAGTTAGCTTCGAATCCCTGCGAAACACATGACTCAGCTTCAAATTCATTCGAAACACATGGTTTAGCTTAATATTCATGCGAAACAAATGGTTCAGCTACAAATATTTGTGATATACATGATTTAGTTTCAACTGCATGCGAAACAAACAAGTTAGTTTTAAATCCATGTGAAACACTTGATTTAGCTTCAAATCAAAGCGAAGTAGATGGCTGATCTTCGAATCCATGCGAAACAAATTGTTTAGCTTCAAATACTTGTTTGATACATTATTTAGCTTCAATTGCATGCGAAACAAACGAGTTAGCTTCAAATCCATGCGGAACACATGATTTAGCTTCTAATCAATGCGAAGTAGAAGGCTTAGATACAAAACCATGCGAATCAAATGGTTTAGCTGCATATACTTGTCATGTACATGATTTAGCTTCAAATGCAGGCGAAACAAACGAGTTAGCTTCAAATCCATGCGAAACACATGATTTAGCTTCAAATCTATGCGAAACAAACGAGTTAGCTTCAAATGCAAGCGAAACACATGATTCAGCTTCAAATCAATGCGAAGTAGAAGGCTTAGCTTCAAATCCATGCGAATCAAATGGTTTAGCTGCATATACTTGTCATGTACATGATTTAGCTTCAAATGCAGGCGAAACAAACGAGTTAGCTTCGAATCCCTGCGAAACACATGATTTAGCTTCAAATTCATTCGAAACACATGGTTTAGCTTAATATTCATGCGAAACAAATGGTTCAGCTTCAAATACTTGTGATATACATGATTTAGTTTCAACTGCATGCGAAACAAACAAGTTAGTTTTAAATCCAAGCGAAACGCATGATTTAGCTTCAAATCCATCCGAAGTAGAAGGCTTAGCTTCAAACGCATGCGACACAAATGATTTAGCTTCAAACACTTGCCATATAAGTGATATAGCTTCAAATGCAGGCGAATCAAACGAGTTAGCTACAAATCCGTGCGAAACGCATGATTTAGCTTCAAATGAATGCGAAGTAGAAGGATTAGCTGCAAATCCATGCGAAACGAATGATTGACCTTCAAATACTTGCGAATATAAGTGATATAGCTTCAAATCCATGCGAAACGCATGATTTAGCTTCAAATGAATGCGAAGTTGAAGGATTAGCTTCAAATCCATGCGAAACGAATGATTTATCATCAAATACTTTCGAATAGAAGTAATGTAGCTTCAAATGCAGGCGAAACAAACGAGCTAGCTTCAAATCCATACGAAACACATGATTTAGCTTCAAATCTATGCGAAGCAAACGAGTTAGCTTCAAATGCAAGCGAAACACATGATTCAGCTTCAAATCAATGCGAAGTAGAAGGCTTAGTTTCAAATACGTTAGAAACAAATGGAATAGCTTCAAATAATCGTGATATACATAATTTAGCGTCAACTGCGTGCGAAACAAACCAGTTAGCTTCAAATTCATGCGGAGCACATGATTTAGCTTCTAATCAATGCGAAGAAAAGGCTTAGATGCAAAACCATGCGAAACAAATGGTTTAGCTTCAAATAATTGTGATATACATGATTTACATTCAACAGCAAGTGAAACAAACGAGTTAGCATCAAATCCATGCGAAACACATGATTTAGCATCAAATCAAGGCGAAGTAGAAGGCTTATCTTCGAATCCATGCGAAACAAATGGTTTAGCTTCAAATACTTGTGATATACATGAATAAGCTTCAACAGCATGCAAAATTAGCGAGTTAGCTTCAAATCTATGCGAAACATATGATTTAGCTTGACATCAATGCGATTTAGAAGGCTTATATTCGAATCCATGCGAAACAAATGGTTTAGCTTCAAATACCTGTGATATACATGATTTATCTTCAACTGCATGCGAAAAAAACGAGATAGCTTTAAATCCATCCGAAACAGATGATTTAGGTTAAAATCAATGCGAAGTAGAAGGCTTATTTTGAAATCCATGCGAATCAAATGGTTTAGCTTCAAATAATTGTGATATACATGATTTAGCTTCAATTGCATGCGAAACAAATGAGTTAGCTTGAAATCCAAGCGAAACACATGATTGAGCTTCAAATCAATGCGAAGTAGAAGGCTTATCTTCAAATCCATGCGAAACAAGTGGTTCAGCTTCAAATACTTGTGATGTGCATGATTTAGCTTCAAATGCAAGCGAAACGAACGAGTTAGCTTCAAATCCATGCGAAACACATGATTTTGCTTCTTATCAATGCGAAGTAGAAGGCTGATCTTCGAATCCTTGCGAAACAAATGGTTTAGCTTCAAATACTTGTGATATACATGATTTAGTTTCAACAGCATGCAAAACTAACGAGTTAGCTTCAAATCCATGCGAAACACATGATTTAGCTTGAAATCAATGCGAAGTAGAAGGCTGATCTTCGAATCCTTGCGAAACAAATGGTTTAGCTTCAAATACTTGTGATATACATGAATAAGCTTCAACAGCATGCAAAATTAGCGAGTTAGCTTCAAATCTATGCGAAACATATGATTTAGCTTGACATCAATGCGATTTAGAAGGCTTATATTCGAATCCATGCGAAACAAATGGTTTAGCTTCAAATACCTGTGATATACATGATTTATCTTCAACTGCATGCGAAAAAAACGAGATAGCTTTAAATCCATCCGAAACAGATGATTTAGATTAAAATCAATGCGAAGTAGAAGGCTTATTTTGAAATCCATGCGAATCAAATGGTTTAGCTTCAAATAATTGTGATATACATGATTTAGCTTCAATTGCATGCGAAACAAACGAGTTAGCTTCAAATCCATTCGAAACACATGATTTAGCTTCAAATCAATGCGAAGTAGAAGGCTGATCTTCGAATCCTTGCGAAACAAATGGTTTAGCTTCAAATACTTGTGATGTACATCAATAAGCTTCAACAGCATGCAAAACTAGCGAGTTAGCTTCAAATCCATGCGAAACACATGATTTAGCTTGAAATCAATGCGATTTAGAAGGCTTATCTACGAATCCATGCGAAACAACTGGTTTAGCTTCAAATACCTGTGATATACATGATTTATCTTCAACTGCATGCGAAACAAACGAGATAGCTTTAAATCCATGCGAAACAGATGATTTAGATTAAAATCAATGCGAAGTAGAAGGCTTATTTTGAAATCCATGCGAATCAAATGGTTTAGCTTCAAATAATTGTGATATACATGATTTAGCTTCAACTGCATTACGAAACAAACTAGTTAGCTTCAAATTCAAGAGAAACACATGATTCAGTTTCAAATAAAAGCGAAGTAGATGGCATTGCATCAAATCCATGCGAATCAAATGGTTTAGCTGCAAATACTTGTGATATACATGATTTAGCTTCAACTCCATGCGATACAAACGATTAGCTTCAAATGCATGCGAAACACATGATTTAGATTAAAATCAATGCGAAGTAGAAGGCTTATCTTCAAATCCATGCGAAACAAATGGTTGAGCTTCAAATACTTGGGATATACATGAATAAGCTTCAACAGCATGCAAAATTAGCGAGTTAGCTTCAAATCTATGCGAAACATATGATTTAGCTTGACATCAATGCGATTTAGAAGGCTTATATTCGAATCCATGCGAAACAAATGGTTTAGCTTCAAATACCTGTGATATACATGATTTATCTTCAACTGCATGCGAAAAAAACGAGATAGCTTTAAATCCATCCGAAACAGATGATTTAGATTAAAATCAATGCGAAGTAGAAGGCTTATTTTGAAATCCATGCGAATCACATGATTTAGCTTTAAATCAATACGAGGTAGATGGCTGATCTTCGAAGCCATGCGAAACAAATGGTTTAGCTTCAAATACTTGTTTGATACATTATCTAGCTTCAATTACATGCGAAACAAACGAGTTAGCTTTAAATCCATCCGAAACAGATGATTTAGATTAAAATCAATGCGAAGTAGAAGGCTTATTTTGAAATCCATGCGAATCAAATGGTTTAGCTTCAAATAATTGTGATATACATGATTTAGCTTCAATTGCATGCGAAACAAACGAGTTAGCTTCAAATCCATTCGAAACACATGATTTAGCTTCAAATCAATGCGAAGTAGAAGGCTGATCTTCGAATCCTTGCGAAACAAATGGTTTAGCTTCAAATACTTGTGATGTACATCAATAAGCTTCAACAGCATGCAAAACTAGCGAGTTAGCTTCAAATCCATGCGAAACACATGATTTAGCTTGAAATCAATGCGATTTAGAAGGCTTATCTACGAATCCATGCGAAACAACTGGTTTAGCTTCAAATACCTGTGATATACATGATTTATCTTCAACTGCATGCGAAACAAACGAGATAGCTTTAAATCCATGCGAAACAGATGATTTAGATTAAAATCAATGCGAAGTAGAAGGCTTATTTTGAAATCCATGCGAATCAAATGGTTTAGCTTCAAATAATTGTGATATACATGATTTAGCTTCAACTGCATTACGAAACAAACTAGTTAGCTTCAAATTCAAGAGAAACACATGATTCAGTTTCAAATAAAAGCGAAGTAGATGGCATTGCATCAAATCCATGCGAATCAAATGGTTTAGCTGCAAATACTTGTGATATACATGATTTAGCTTCAACTCCATGCGATACAAACGATTAGCTTCAAATGCATGCGAAACACATGATTTAGATTAAAATCAATGCGAAGTAGAAGGCTTATCTTCAAATCCATGCGAAACAAATGGTTGAGCTTCAAATACTTGGGATATACATGAATAAGCTTCAACAGCATGCAAAATTAGCGAGTTAGCTTCAAATCTATGCGAAACATATGATTTAGCTTGACATCAATGCGATTTAGAAGGCTTATATTCGAATCCATGCGAAACAAATGGTTTAGCTTCAAATACCTGTGATATACATGATTTATCTTCAACTGCATGCGAAAAAAACGAGATAGCTTTAAATCCATCCGAAACAGATGATTTAGATTAAAATCAATGCGAAGTAGAAGGCTTATTTTGAAATCCATGCGAATCACATGATTTAGCTTTAAATCAATACGAGGTAGATGGCTGATCTTCGAAGCCATGCGAAACAAATGGTTTAGCTTCAAATACTTGTTTGATACATTATCTAGCTTCAATTACATGCGAAACAAACGAGTTAGCTTTAAATCCATCCGAAACAGATGATTTAGATTAAAATCAATGCGAAGTAGAAGGCTTATTTTGAAATCCATGCGAATCAAATGGTTTAGCTTCAAATAATTGTGATATACATGATTTAGCTTCAATTGCATGCGAAACAAACGAGTTAGCTTCAAATCCATTCGAAACACATGATTTAGCTTCAAATCAATGCGAAGTAGAAGGCTGATCTTCGAATCCTTGCGAAACAAATGGTTTAGCTTCAAATACTTGTGATGTACATCAATAAGCTTCAACAGCATGCAAAACTAGCGAGTTAGCTTCAAATCCATGCGAAACACATGATTTAGCTTGAAATCAATGCGATTTAGAAGGCTTATCTACGAATCCATGCGAAACAACTGGTTTAGCTTCAAATACCTGTGATATACATGATTTATCTTCAACTGCATGCGAAACAAACGAGATAGCTTTAAATCCAAGCGAAACAGATGATTTAGATTAAAATCAATGCGAAGTAGAAGGCTTATTTTGAAATCCATGCGAATCAAATGGTTTAGCTTCAAATAATTGTGATATACATGATTTAGCTTCAACTGCATTACGAAACAAACTAGTTAGCTTCAAATTCAAGAGAAACACATGATTCAGTTTCAAATAAAAGCGAAGTAGATGGCATTGCATCAAATCCATGCGAATCAAATGGTTTAGCTGCAAATACTTGTGATATACATGATTTAGCTTCAACTCCATGCGATACAAACGATTAGCTTCAAATGCATGCGAAACACATGATTTAGATTAAAATCAATGCGAAGTAGAAGGCTTATCTTCAAATCCATGCGAATCAAATGGTTGAGCTTCAAATACTTGGGATATACATGAATAAGCTTCAACAGCATGCAAAATTAGCGAGTTAGCTTCAAATCTATGCGAAACATATGATTTAGCTTGACATCAATGCGATTTAGAAGGCTTATATTCGAATCCATGCGAAACAAATGGTTTAGCTTCAAATACCTGTGATATACATGATTTATCTTCAACTGCATGCGAAAAAAACGAGATAGCTTTAAATCCATCCGAAACAGATGATTTAGATTAAAATCAATGCGAAGTAGAAGGCTTATTTTGAAATCCATGCGAATCACATGATTTAGCTTTAAATCAATACGAGGTAGATGGCTGATCTTCGAAGCCATGCGAAACAAATGGTTTAGCTTCAAATACTTGTTTGATACATTATCTAGCTTCAATTACATGCGAAACAAACGAGTTAGCTTTAAATCCATCCGAAACAGATGATTTAGATTAAAATCAATGCGAAGTAGAAGGCTTATTTTGAAATCCATGCGAATCAAATGGTTTAGCTTCAAATAATTGTGATATACATGATTTAGCTTCAATTGCATGCGAAACAAACGAGTTAGCTTCAAATCCATTCGAAACACATGATTTAGCTTCAAATCAATGCGAAGTAGAAGGCTGATCTTCGAATCCTTGCGAAACAAATGGTTTAGCTTCAAATACTTGTGATGTACATCAATAAGCTTCAACAGCATGCAAAACTAGCGAGTTAGCTTCAAATCCATGCGAAACACATGATTTAGCTTGAAATCAATGCGATTTAGAAGGCTTATCTACGAATCCATGCGAAACAACTGGTTTAGCTTCAAATACCTGTGATATACATGATTTATCTTCAACTGCATGCGAAACAAACGAGATAGCTTTAAATCCAAGCGAAACAGATGATTTAGATTAAAATCAATGCGAAGTAGAAGGCTTATTTTGAAATCCATGCGAATCAAATGGTTTAGCTTCAAATAATTGTGATATACATGATTTAGCTTCAACTGCATTACGAAACAAACTAGTTAGCTTCAAATTCAAGAGAAACACATGATTCAGTTTCAAATAAAAGCGAAGTAGATGGCATTGCATCAAATCCATGCGAATCAAATGGTTTAGCTGCAAATACTTGTGATATACATGATTTAGCTTCAACTCCATGCGATACAAACGATTAGCTTCAAATGCATGCGAAACACATGATTTAGATTAAAATCAATGCGAAGTAGAAGGCTTATCTTCAAATCCATGCGAATCAAATGGTTGAGCTTCAAATACTTGGGATATACATGAATAAGCTTCAACAGCATGCAAAATTAGCGAGTTAGCTTCAAATCTATGCGAAACATATGATTTAGCTTGACATCAATGCGATTTAGAAGGCTTATATTCGAATCCATGCGAAACAAATGGTTTAGCTTCAAATACCTGTGATATACATGATTTATCTTCAACTGCATGCGAAAAAAACGAGATAGCTTTAAATCCATCCGAAACAGATGATTTAGATTAAAATCAATGCGAAGTAGAAGGCTTATTTTGAAATCCATGCGAATCACATGATTTAGCTTTAAATCAATACGAGGTAGATGGCTGATCTTCGAAGCCATGCGAAACAAATGGTTTAGCTTCAAATACTTGTTTGATACATTATCTAGCTTCAATTACATGCGAAACAAACGAGTTAGCTTGAAATGCAAGCGAAACACATGATTTAGCATCAAATCAATGCAAAGTAGAAGGCTTATTTTGAAATCCATGCGAATCAACTGGTTTAGCTTCAAATAACTGTGATATACATGATTTAGCTTCAACAGCATGAAAACTAGCGAGTTAGATTCAAATCCATGCGAAACACATGATTTTGCTTCAAATCAATGCGAAGTAGAAGGCTTATCTTCAAATCCATGCGAATCAAATGGTTTAGCTTCAAATAATTGTGATATGCATGATTTATCTTCAACTGCATGCGAAACAAACGAGATAGTTTTAATCCATGCGAAACAGATGATTTAGATTAAAATCAATGCGAAGTAGAAGGCTTATACTGAAATCCATGCGAATCAAATGGTTTAGCTTCAAATACTTGTTTGATACATTATCTAGCTTCAATTACATGCGAAACAAACGAGTTAGCTTGAAATGCAAGCGAAACACATGATTTAGCATCAAATCAATGCAAAGTAGAAGGCTTATTTTGAAATCCATGCGAGTCAAATGGTTTAGCTTCAAATAATTGTGATATACATGATTTAGCTTCAACTGCATGCGAAACAAACGAGTTAGCTTCAAATCCAAGCGAAAAACATGAGTTAGCATCAAGTCAACACGAAGTTGAAGGCTTAGCTTCAAATCCATGCGAAACACCCGATTTAGCATCAAATCAATGCGACGTAGAAGACTTAGTTTCAGATCCATGCGAATCAAATGGTTTAGCTGCATATACTTGTCATGTACATGATTTAGCTTCAAATGCAGGCGAAACAAACGAGTTAGCTTCGAATCCCTGCGAAACACATGACTCAGCTTCAAATTCATTCGAAACACATGGTTTAGCTTAATATTCATGCGAAACAAATGGTTCAGCTACAAATACTTGTGATATACATGATTTAGTTTCAACTGCATGCGAAACAAACAAGTTAGTTTTAAATCCATGTGAAACACTTGATTTAGCTTCAAATCAAAGCGAAGTAGATGGCTGATCTTCGAATCCATGCGAAACAAATTGTTTAGCTTCAAATACTTGTTTGATACATTATTTAGCTTCAATTGCATGCGAAACAAACGAGTTAGCTTCAAATCCATGCGGAACACATGATTTAGCTTCTAATCAATGCGAAGTAGAAGGCTTAGATACAAAACCATGCGAATCAAATGGTTTAGCTGCATATACTTGTCATGTACATGATTTAGCTTCAAATGCAGGCGAAACAAACGAGTTAGCTTCAAATCCATGCGAAACACATGATTTAGCTTCAAATCTATGCGAAACAAACGAGTTAGCTTCAAATGCAAGCGAAACACATGATTCAGCTTCAAATCAATGCGAAGTAGAAGGCTTAGCTTCAAATCCATGCGAATCAAATGGTTTAGCTGCATATACTTGTCATGTACATGATTTAGCTTCAAATGCAGGCGAAACAAACGAGTTAGCTTCGAATCCCTGCGAAACACATGATTTAGCTTCAAATTCATTCGAAACACATGGTTTAGCTTAATATTCATGCGAAACAAATGGTTCAGCTTCAAATACTTGTGATATACATGATTTAGTTTCAACTGCATGCGAAACAAACAAGTTAGTTTTAAATCCAAGCGAAACGCATGATTTAGCTTCAAATCCATCCGAAGTAGAAGGCTTAGCTTCAACGCATGCGACACAAATGATTTAGCTTCAAACACTTGCCATATAAGTGATATAGCTTCAAATGCAGGCGAATCAAACGAGTTAGCTACAAATCCGTGCGAAACGCATGATTTAGCTTCAAATGAATGCGAAGTAGAGGAATAGCTGCAAATCCATGCGAAACGAATGATTGACCTTCAAATACTTGCGAATATAAGTGATATAGCTCCAAATGCAGGCGAAAAAAACGAGTTAGCTTCAAATCCATGCGAAATGCATGTTTTAGCTTCAACTCAATGCGAAGCAGAAGGTTTCGTTTCAAATCCATGCGAATCAAATGGAGTAGCTTCAAATAATCGTGATATACACGATTTAGCGTCAACTGCGTGCGAAACAAACGAGTTAGCTACAAATCCATGCGAAACACATGATTTAGCTTCAAAACAATCCGAAGTAGAAGGATTAGCTTCAAATCCATGCGAAACGAATGATTGACCTTCAAATACTTGCGAATATATGTGATATATCTTCAAACCCATGCGAAACGCATGATTTAGCTTCAAATGAATGCGAAGTTGAAGGATTAGCTTCAAATCCATGCGAAACGAATGATTTATCATCAAATACTTTCGAATAGAAGTAATGTAGCTTCAAATGCAGGCGAAACAAACGAGGTAGCTTCAAATCCATGCGAAACACATGATTTAGCTACAAATCAATGCGAAGTAGAAGGAATAGTTTCAAATCCATGCGACACGAATGATTTAGCTTCATATACTTGCGATGTAAGTGATATATCTTCAAATGCAGGCGAAACAAACGAGTGAGCTTCAAATCCAAGCGTAACACATGATTTGACTTCAAATCAATGCAAAGTAGAAGGCTTGCTTCCAATCCATGCCAAACGAATTATTTAGCTTCAAATGCTTGCGAATATAAGTGATATAGATTCAACTGCATGCGAAACAAACGTGTTATCTTCCAATCCATGCGCAACCACATGATTTAGCTTCAAATAAATGCGAAGTAGAAGGCTTAGCTTCAAATCCATGCGAAACGAATGATTGAGCTCCAAATGCTTGCGAATATAAGTGATATAGCTTCAAATGCAGACGAAGCAAACGAGTTAGCTTCAAATCCATGCCAAACACATGATTTAGCTTCAAATCAATGCGAAGTAGAAGGATTATCTTCGAATCCATGCGGAACAAATGGTTTAGCTTCAAATACTTGTGATATACATGATTTAGTTTCAACTGCATGCGAAACAAACGAGTAAGCTTCAAACCCATGTGAAACACTTGATTTAGATTCAAATCAAAGCGAAGTAGAAGGGTTATCTACGAATCCATGCGAAACAAATGGTTTAGCTTCAAATACTTGTGAAATACATGATTTACATTCAACAGCATGCGGAACAAATGAGTTAGCCTCAAATCCAAACGAAACACATGATTTAGCATCAAATCAATGCGAAGTAGAAGGCTTATCTTCTAATCCATGCGAAACAAATGGTTTAGCTTCAAATGATTGTGATATACATGATTTAGTTTCAACTGCATGCGAAACAAACGAGTTAGCTTCAAATCAATGCTAAACACATGATTTATCTTCAAATCAATGCGAAGCAGAAGGCTGATCTTCGAATCCATGCGAATGAAATGTTTTAGCTTCAAATGCTTGTAATATACATGATTTAGCTTCAACAGCATGCGAAACAAACGTGTTAACTTCAAATCCATACGAAACACATGATTTAGCTTCAATTCAATGCGTGGTTGAAGGCTTATCTTCGAATCCATGCGAAACAAATGGTTTAGCTTCAAATCAGTGCGAAGTAGAAGGCTTAGCTTCAAATCCATTCGAATCAAATGTTTTAGCTTCAAATACTTGTGATATACATGATTTACATTCAACAGCAAGTGAAACAAACGAGTTAGCATCAAATCCATGCGAAACACATGATTTAGCATCAAATCAAGGCGAAGTAGAAGGCTTATCTTCGAATCCATGCGAAACAAGTGGTTTAGCTTCAAATACTTGTGATATACATGATTTAGCTTCAACTGCATGCGAAACCAACGAGTTAGCTGCAAATCCATGCAAAGCACATGATTTAGCCTCAAATCAATGCGAAGTAGAAGGCTTAGCTTCAAATCCATGCGAAACGAATGATTGACATTCAAATGCTTGCGAATATAACTGATATAGCTTCAAATGCTGGCGAAACAAACGAGTTAGCTTCAAATCCATGCAAAACACGTGATTTAGATTCAAATCAATGCGAAGTAGAAGGCTTAGCTTCAAATCCATGCGAAACACATGATTTAGCTTAAAATTCATGCGAAGCATATGGTTTAGCTTCAAATACTTGTTATATACAAGATTTACCTTCAACTAAGTGTGACACAACCGAGTCAGCTTCAAATCCATGCGAAACACATGATATAGCATATAAATACATGAGAAACAAATGATTTATCTCCAGATAATTGCGGTATAAGTGATACAGATTCAAATGCAGGCGAAATAATCGAGATAGCTCCAAATCAATGCCAAACACTTGATTTAGCTTTAAATCAATGCGAAGTAGAAGGCTTATCTTCGAATCCATGCGAAACAAATGGTTTAGCTTCAAATGCTTGTAATATACATGATTTAGCTTCAACAGCATGCGAAACAAACGTGTTAACTTCAAATCCATACGAAACACATGATTTAGCTTCAATTCAATGCGTGGTTGAAGGCTTATCTTCGAATCCATGCGAAACAAATGGTTTAGCTTCAAATCATTGCGAAGTAGAAGGCTTAGCTTCAAATCCATTCGAATCAAATGTTTTAGCTTCAAATACTTGTGGAATACATGATTTACATTCAACAGCAAGCGAAACAAACGAGTTAGCATCAAATCCATGCGAAACACATGATTTAGCATCAAATCAAGGCGAAGTAGAAGGCTTACCTTCGAATCCATGCGAAACAAGTGGTTTAGCTTCAAATACTTGTGATATACATGATTTAGCTTCAACTGCAAGCGAAACCAACGAGTTAGCTGCAAATCCATGCAAAGCACATGATTTAGCCTCAAATCAATGCGAAGTAGAAGGCTTATCTTCAAATCCATGCGAAACGAATGATTGACATTCAAATGCTTGCGAATATAAGTGATATAGCTTCAAATGCTGGCGAAACAAACGAGTTAGCTTCAAATCCATGCAAAACACATGATTTAGATTCAAATCAATGCGAAGTAGAAGGCTTAGCTTCAAATCCATGCGAAACACATGATTTAGCTTAAAATTCATGCGAAGCATATGGTTTAGCTTCAAATACTTGTTATATACAAGATTTACCTTCAACTAAGTGCGACACAACCGAGTCAGCTTCAAATCCATGCGAAACACATGATATAGCATATAAATACATGAGAAACAAATGATTTATCTCCAGATAATTGCGGTATAAGTGATACAGATTCAAATGCAGGCGAAATAATCGAGATAGCTCCAAATCAATGCCAAACACTTGATTTAGCTTTAAATCAATGCGAAGTAGAAGGCATAGCTTCAAATCCATGCGAACCGAATGATTTGGCTTCAAATACTTGCGAATATTAGTGATATAGCTGCAACTGCATGCGAAACAAACGTGTTATCTTCAAATCCATGCGCAACCACATGATTTAGCTTCAAATAAATGCGAAGTAGAAGGCTTAGCTTCAAATCCATGCGAAACGAATGATTGAGCTCCAAATGCTTGCGAATATAAGTGATATAGCTTCAAATGCAGACGAAGCAAACGAGTTAGCTTCAAATTCATGCCAAACACATGATTTAGCTTCAAATCAATGCGAAATAGAAGGCATATCTTCGAATCCATGCGAAACTAATGTTTAGCTTCAGATACCTGTGATATACATGATTTAGTTTCAACTGCATGCGAAACAAACGTGTTATCTGCAAATCCATGCGCAACCACATGATTTAGCTTCAAATAAATGCGAAGTAGAAGGCTTAGCTTCAAATCCATGCGAAACGAATGATTTAGCTTCAAATGAATGCGAAGTTGAAGGATTAGCTTCAAATCCATGCGAAACGAATGATTTATCATCAAATACTTTCGAATAGAAGTAATGTAGCTTCAAATGCAGGCGAAACAAACGAGGTAGCTTCAAATCCATGCGAAACACATGATTTAGCTTCAAATCTATGCGAAACAAACGAGTTAGCTTCAAATGCAAGCGAAACACATGATTCAGCTTCAAATCAATGCGAAGTAGAAGGCTCAGTTTCAAATACGTGAGAAACAAATGGTTCAGCTTCAAATACTTGTGATATACATGATTTTGCTTCAAATGAAGATGAAATAAACGAGTTAGCTTCAAATCCATGCGAAACACATGATATAGTTTCAAATTCATGAGAAACACATGGTTCAGCTTAATATTCATGCGAAACAGATGGTTTAGATTTAGATATTTGTGATAAACATGATTTAGCTTCAACTGCATGCGAATCAAACGAGTTAGCCTCGAATCCATGCGAAACACATGATTTAGCTTCAAATCAATGCGAAGTAGAAGGCTTAGCTTCAAATCCATGCGACACGAATGATTTAGCTTCATATACTTGCGATGTAAGTGATATATCTTCAAATGCAGGCGAAACAAACGAGTGAGCTTCAAATCCAAGCGTAACACATGATTTGACTTCAAATCAATGCAAAGTAGAAGGCTTAGCTTCCAATCCATGCCAATCGAATTATTTAGCTTCAAATGCTTGCGAATATAAGTGATATAGATTCAACTGCATGCTAAACAAACGAGATAGCTTCAAATCCATGCGAAACACATGATTTAACTTCAAATCAATGCGAAGTAGAAGTCATAGCTTCAAATCCATGCGAACCGAATGATTTGGCTTCAAATATTTGCGAATATAAGTGATATAGCTTCAACTGCATGCGAAACAAACGTGTTATCTGCAAATCCATGCGCAACCACATGATTTAGCTTCAAATAAATGCGAAGTAGAAGGCTTAGCTTCAAATCCATGCGAAACGAATGATTGAGCTCCAAATGCTTGCGAATATAAGTGATATAGCTACAAATGCAGACGATGCAAACGAGTTAGCTTCAAATCCATTCAAAACACATGATTTAGCTTCAAATTCATTCGAAAGAAATGGTTTAGCGTACTATTCATGGGAATCAAATGGTTCAGATTCAAATACTTGTGATATACACGATGTAGATTCAACTGCATGCGAAACAAACGAGTTAGCTTCAAATCCAAGCGAAACACATGATTTATCTTCAAATCAATGCGAAGTAGCAGGCTTAGCTTCAAATCCATGCCAAACACATGATTTAAATTCAAATTAATACTAAGTTGAAGGGTTAGCTTCAAATCCATGCGAATCTAATCGTTTAGCTTCAAATACTTGTGATATACATGATTTAGCTTCAACTGCATGCGAAACAAATGAGTTAGCTTCAAATCCAAGCGAAACGCATGATTTAGATTCAAATTAATGCTAAGTTGCAGGGTTAGCTTCAAATCCATGCGAATCGAATCGTTTAGCTTCAAATACTTGTGATATACATGATATAGCTTCAGCTGCATGCGAAACAAACGAGTTAGCTTCAAAACCAAGCGAAACACTTGATTTAGCTTCAAATCAATGCGAAGTATAAGGATTCGCTTCAAATCCATGTGAAACGAATGATAGAGCTTCAAATACTTGCCAATATATGTGATATAGCTTCGAATCCAGGCGAAACAAACGAGTTAGCTTCAAAAACCATGCGAAAAACATGATTTAGCTCCAAATCGATGCGAAGTAGAAGGCTTAACTACGAATCCATGCGAAACAAATGGTTTAGCTTCAAACACTTGTGATATACATGATTTAGCTTCAATAGCTTGCGAAACAAACGAGTTAGCTTCAAAAACCATGCGAAAATCATGATTTAGCTTCAAATCAATGCGAAGCAGAAGGCTTATCTTCAAATCCATGCGAAACAAATCGTTTAGCTTCAAATACTTGTGATATACATAATTTAACTTCAGGTGCATGTGATAGAATCGAGTTAACGTAAAATCCAAGCGGAACACATGATTTAGCTTCAAATCAATGCGAAGTAGAATGCTGAGTTTCAAATCCATGCGAATCAAACGGTTTAGCTTTAAATACGTGTGATATACTTGATTTAGATTCAAGTGCGTTCGAAACAAACGTGTTAGCTTCAAATCCAAGCGAAACACATGATTTATCTTCAAATCAATGCGAGGTAGAAGGCTTAGCTTCAAATCCATGCGAAATAAACGTGTTAGCTTCAAATCCAAGCGAAACACATGATTTATCTTCAAATCAATGCGAGGTAGAAGGCTTAGCTTCAAACCTATGCGAATCAAACGGTTTTGCTTCAAATACTTGTGATATACTTGATTTATATTCAAGTGCATGCGAAACAAACGAGATAGCTTCAAATCCATGCGAAACACATGATTTAGCTCCAAATCGAAGCGAAGTAGGAGGCTTAACTACGAACCCATGCGAAACAAATGGTTTAGCTGCAAATACTCGTGATATACATGACTTAGCTTCAACACCATGCGAAACAAACGAGTTAGATTCAAATCCATGCGAAACACATGATTTAGCTTCAAATCAATGCGAAGAAGAAGGGTGATCTTCGAATCCATGCTAATCAAATGGTTCAGATTCAAATACTTGTGATATACATGATTTAGCTTCAACAGCATGCGAAACAAACGAGTTAGCTTCAAATCCAGCGAAAAATACGATTCAGCTTCAAATCAATGCGAAGAAGAAGGGTGATCTTCGAATCCATGCTAATCAAATGGTTCAGATTCAAATACTTGTTATATATATGATTTAGCTTCAACAGCATGCGAAACAAACGAGTTAGCTTCAAATCCAAGCGAAACACATGATTTAGAATCAAATCAATGCGAAGTAAAAGGCTTAGCTTCAAATCCAGCGAAACGAATGATTTAGCTTCAAATACTTGAGAGATACTCGATTTTGCTTCAACTGCATGCAAAACCAACGAGTTAGCTTCAAATCCAAGCGAAACACATGATTTAGATTCAAATCAAAGCGAAGTAGAAGGCTTAGCTTCAAATCCGGCGAAACGAATGATTTAGCTTCAAATACTTGCGAAGATCACTGATATATCTTCAAATGCAGGTGAAACAAACGAGTTAGCTTTAAATCCATGCGAAACACATGATTTAGCATCAAATCAATGCGAAGTAGAAGGCTTAGATACAAAACCATGCGAAACAAGTGGTTTAGCTTCAAATAATTGTGATACACATGATTTAGCTTGAACTGCATGCGAATCGAACGAGTTATCTTCAAATCCAAGCGAAACACATGATTTAGCTTCAAATCAATGCGAAGTAGAAGGCTTAGTTTCAAATCCATGCGAATCAAATGGTTTAGCTGCATATACTTGTCATGTACATGATTTAGCTTCAAATGCATGCGAAACAAACGAGTTAGCTTCGAATCCCTGCGAAACACATGATTTAGCTTCAAATTCATTCGAAACACATGGTTTAGCTTAATATTCATGCGAAACAAATGGTTCAGCTTCAAATACTTGTGATATACATGATTTAGTTTCAACTGCATGCGAAACAAACAAGTTAGTTTTAAATCCAAGCGAAACGCATGATTTAGCTTCAAATCCATCCGAAGTAGAAGGCTTAGCTTCAAACCCATGCGACACAAATGATTTAGCTTCAAACACTTGCCATATCAGTGATAAAGCTTGAAATGCAGGCGAATCAAACGAGTTAGCTACAAATCCGTGCGAAACGCATCATTTAGCTTCAAATGAATGCGAAGTAGAAGGATTAGCTTGAAATCCATGCGAAACGAATGAATGACCTACAAATACTTGCGAATATAAGTGATATAGCTCCAAATGCAGGCGACAAAAACGAGTTAGCTTCAAATCCATGAGAAATGCATGTTTTAGCTTCAACTCAATGCGAAGCAGAAGGCTTCTTTTCAAATCCATGCGAATCAAATGGAATAGCTTCAAATAATCGTGATATACGCGATTTAGCGTCAACTGCGTGCGAAACAAACGAGTTAGCTACAAATCC
Organism: Megalopta genalis; assembly: GCF_051020955.1. Lineage (NCBI taxonomy): Eukaryota > Metazoa > Arthropoda > Insecta > Hymenoptera > Halictidae > Megalopta > Megalopta genalis. The sequence continues at coordinate 86,827 of NW_027476347.1, forward strand.
ATGCGAAACACATGATTTAGCTTCAAAACAATCCGAAGTAGAAGGATTAGCTTCAAATCCATGCGAAACGAATGATTGACCTCCAAATACTTGCGAATATAAGTGATATAGCTTCAAACCCATGCGAAACGCATGATTTAGCTTCAAATGAATGCGAAGTTGAAGGATTAGCTTCAAATCCATGCGAAACGAATGATTTATCATCAAATACTTTCGAATAGAAGTAATGTAGCTTCAAATGCAGGCGAAACAAACGAGGTAGCTTCAAATCCATGCGAAACACATGATTTAGCTTCAAATCTATGCGAAACAAACGAGTTAGCTTCAAATGCAAGCGAAACACATGATTCAGCTTCAAATCAATACGAGGTAGAAGGGTTAGTTTCAAATACGTATAGAAACAAATGGAATAGCTTCAAATAATCGTGATATACATAATTTAGCGTCAACTGCGTGCGAAACAAACGAGTTCGCTTCAAATCCATGCGGAACACATGATTTAGCTTCTAATCAATGCGAAGTAGAAGGCTTCGATACAAAACCATGCGAAACAAGTGGTTTAGCTACAAATACTTGTCATCTACATGATTTAGCTACAACAGCATGCCAAACAAACGGATTGGCTTCAACTCCATGCGAAACACATGATTTAGATTCAAATCAATGCGAAGTAGAAGTCATATCTTCAAATCCATGCGAAACAAATGGTTTAGCTTCAAAGACCTGTGATATACATGATTTAACTTCATCTGCATGCGAAACAAACGATATTGCTTCAAATCCATGCGAAACAAATGATTTAACTTCATGTCAATGCGTAGTACAATGCTGATCTTCGAATCCATGCGAAACAAATGGTTTAGCTTCAAATACTTTTGATATACATGATTTAGCTTCAACTGCATGCCAAACAAACGAGTTAGCTGCAAATACAAACGAAACACATGATTCAGCTTCAAATCAATGCGAAGTAGAAGGCTTAGCTTCAAATCCGTGCGAAACAAATGGTTCAGCTTCAAATACTTGTGATATACGTGATTTAACTTCAACTGCATGCTAAACAAACGAGTTAGCTTCAAATCCATGCGGAACACGTGATTTAGCTTCAAATCAATGCGAAGGCGAAGGCTTAGCGTCGAATCCATGCGAAACAAATGGTTTAGCTTCAAATACCTGTGATATACAAGATTTGGCTTCAACTGCGTGCTATACACGCGAGTTAGCTTCACACCAAAGGGAAACACATGATTTAACTTCAAATGAATGCGAAGTAGAAGCCTTAGCTTCTAATCAATGCGAAACAAATCATTTAGCTTCAAATACTTGTGATATACACGATTTAGCTTCAAATATAGGCAAAACAAACGAGTTAGCTTCGAATCCATGCGAAACACATGATTTACCTTCAAATCAATGCGAAGTAGAGGCATATCTTCAAATCCATGCGAATCAAATGGTTTAACTTCAAATACTTTTGATATACATGATTTAGCTTCAACTGCATGCCAAACAAACGAGTTAGCTGCAAATACAAACGAAACACATGATTCAGCTTCAAATCAATGCGAAGTAGAAGGCTTAGCTTGAAATCCGTGCGAAACAAATGGTTCAGCTTCAAATACTTGTGATATACGTGATTTAGCTTCAACTGCATGCTAAACAAACGAGTTAGCTTCAAATCCATGCGGAACACGTGATTTAGCTTCAAATCAATGCGAAGGAGAAGGCTTAGCGTCGAATCCATGCGAAACAAACGGTTTAGCTTCAAATACTTGTAATATACTTGATTTAGATTCAAGTGCGAGCGAAACAAACGAGGTAGCTTCAAATCCAAGCGAAACGCGTGGTTTAGCCTCAAATCAATTGCGAAGTAGAAGGGTTATCTTCGAATCCATGCGAAACAAATCATTTAGCCTCAAATACTTGTGATAAACATGATATAGCTTCAACAGCATGCGAAACAAACGAGTTAGCTTCAAATCCATGCGAAACACATGATTTAGTTTCAAATCAATGCGAAGTAGAATGCTTAGTTTCAAATCCAAGCGAAACGAAAGATTGAGCTTCAAATACTTGTCAATATATGTGATATAGCTTCGACGGCAGGCGAAACAATCGAGTTAGATTGACGTCCATGCGAAGGACATGATTTAGCTTCAAATCAATGCGAAGTAGAAGGCATAGTTTCAAATCCAAGCGAAACACATGATTTAGCTTCAAATACCTGTGATATACTTGATTTAGCTTCAACTGTATGCCAAAAAATCGAGTTATCTTCAAATCCATGCGAATTACATGAATCAGCTTTAAATCAATGCGAAGTAGAAGGCTTATATTCAAATCCATGCGGAACAAATGGTTTAGCGTCAAATTCTTGTGATATACATGATTTAGCTTCAACTGCATGCGAAATAAACAAGTTAGCTTCAAATCCAAGCGAAACACATGAGATAGCATCAAATCAATAAGAAGTAGAAGGCTTCGCTTAAAAATACATGCGACAAAAATGAATTAGCTTCAAATCCATGCGAAACGAATGGTGTAGTTTCAAATACTTGTTTTAGGCATGATATAGCTTCAACTGCATGCGAAACAAACGAGTCAGATTCAAATCCAAGCGAAACACATGATTTAAGTTCAAATGAATGCGAAGTAGATGGCTTAGCTTCAAATCCATGCTAAACGAATGGTTCAGCTTCAAATACTTGTGGTATACATGATTTAGCTTCAACTGCATGCGAATCAAACGAGGTAGTTCAAATCCATGCGAAACACATGATTTAGCTACAAATTCATACGAAATACATGGTTTGGATTTATATTCATGCGGATCAAACGTTTCAGCTTCAAATACTTGTGATATACATGATTTAGCTTCAACTGCATGCGATACAAACGAGTTCGCTTCAAATCCAAGCGAAACTCATGATTTAGCTTCAATTCAATGCGAACTAGAGTGCTTAACTTCAAATCCATGCGAATCAAATGGTTCAGCTTCAAATACTCGTGATATACATGAGCTAGATTCAACTGCATGCGAAACAAACGAGTTAGCATCAAATCCATGCGAACCACATAATTTAGCTTCAAATCAATGCGAAGTAGGAGGCTTAGCTTTAAATCCATGCGACACAAATAATCTAGTTTCAAATACTTGTAATATACAGGATTTAGCTTCAACTGCATGCGAAACAATCAAGTTATCTTCAAATCCATGCGAAACAAATGATTTAACTTCAAATCAATGCGAAGTAGAAGGCATAGCTTCAAATCCATGCGAACCGAATGATTTGGCTTCAAATACTTGCGAATGTAAGTGATATAGCTTCAACTGCATGCGAAACAAACGTGTTATCTTCAAATCCATGCGCAACCACATGATTTAGCTTCAAATCAATGCGAAGTAGAAGACTTAGCTTCAAATCCATTCGAATCAAATGGTGTAGCTTCAAATACATGTGATACACATGATTTAGCTTCAACTGCATGGAAACAAACGAGTTAGCTTCAAATCCAATCGAAACACATGATTTAGCTTCAAATTCATGCGTAGTAGAAGGCTTAGCTTATAATCCATGCGAAAAGAATTATTTCGCTTCATATACTTGCGATAAAAGTGATATAGCTTCAAATGCAGACGAAACAAACGTGTTGGCTTCAAATCCAAGCGATACACATGATTTCGCTTCAAATCAATGCGAAGTAGAAGGCTTATCTTCGAATCCATGCGAAACAAATGGTTTAGCTTCAAATACCTGTGATATACATGATTTCGCATCAAATGCAGGCGAAGAAAACGAGTTAGCTTCAAATGCATGCGAAATACATGATTTAGCTTCAAATTCATTCGTAACACATGGTTTAGCTTAATATTCATGCGTAGCAAATGGTTCAGCTGCAAATAGTTGTGATATACATGATTTACATTCAACTGCATGCGAAACAATCGAGTTAGCTTCAAATGCATGCGAAACACATGATTTAGCTTGAAATCAATGCGAAGTAGAAGGCTTGTCTACGAATCCATGCAAAACAAATGGTATATGTTCAAATACTTGTGATATACACGATTTAGCTGCAACTGCATGCGGAGCAAACGAGTTAGCTTCAATTCCAAGGGAAACAAATGATTTAACTTCAAATCAATGCGAAGTAGAAGGCTTAGCTTCAAATCCGTGCGAATCAAATGGTTTAGTTTCAAATGCTTGTGATATACATGATTTAGCTTCAACTGCATGCGATACAAACGAGTTAGCTTCAAATCCATGAGAAACACATGATTTAGCTTTAAATCAATACGAGGTAGATGGCTGATCTTCGAAGCCATGCGAAACAAATGGTTCAGCTTCAAATACTTGTGATATACATGATTTAGCTTCAACTGCATGTGGAACAAACGAGTTAGCTTCAAATCCAAGCGAATCACATGATTTAGCTTCAAATTAATGCGATGTTGATGGTTTAGCTTCAAATCCATGATAAACAAATGATTTAGCTTCAGATACTTACGATATAAGTGATATAGCTTCAAATGCAGGCGAAAAAAACGAGTTAGCTTCTAATCTATGCGAAACACGTGATTTAGCTTCAAATCAATGCGAACTAGAAGACAGATCTTCGAATCCATGCGAAACAAATGGTTTAGTTACAAATACTTGTGATATGCGTGATTTTGCTTCAACAGCAAGCGAATCAAATGAGTTAGCTTCGAATCCATGCGAAATGCATGATTTAGCTTCAAATCAATGCGAAGTAGAAGGCTTAACTTCAAATCCATGCGAGTTAAATGGTTTAGCTTCTAATACTTGTGATATATATGATTTAGCCTCAAATGCATGCGAAGCAAACGAGTTAGATTCAAATCCATGCGAAGCACCCGATTTAGCTTCAAATCAATGCGAAGTAGAAGGCTCAGCTTAAAATCCATGCGAAGCAAATGGTTTAGCTTCAGATACTTGTGATATACATGATTTAACTTCAACTGCATGCGATACAATCGAGTTAGTTTGAAATCCAAGCGAAACACATGACTTAGCTTCAAATCAATGCGAAGTAGAAGGGTTATCTTCAAATCCATGCGAAACAAGTGGTTCAGCTTCAAATATTTGTGATGTGCATGATTTAGCTTCAAATGCATACGAAACAAACGAGTTAGCTTAAAATCCAAGCGAAACACATTATTTAGCTTCAAATCAATGCGAAGTAGAAGACTGATCTTCGAATCCATGCGAAACACATGATTTAGCTTCAAATCAATGCGAACTAGAAGGGTTATCTTCAAATCCATGCGTATCAAGTGGTTTAGCTTCAAATACTTGTCATATACATGATTTTGCATCAACAGCATGCTAAACAAACGGGTTGGCATCAACACCATGCGAAACACATGATTTAGATTCAAATCAATGCGAAGTAGAATTCATATCTTCAAATCGATGCGAAACAAATCGTTTAGCTTCAAATACTTGTGATATACATGATTTAACTTCAACTGCATGTGATACAAACGAGTTAGCTTAAAATCCAAGCGGAACACGTGATTTAGCTTCAAATCCATGCGAAAGACATGATTTAGCATCAAATCAATGCGAAGTAGGAGGCTTATCTTCAAATCCATGCGGAACATTTCGTTTAGCTTCAAATACTTGTGATATTCATGATTTAACTTCAACTGCATGTGAAACGAACGAGTTAGCTTAAAATCCAAGCGAAACACATTATTTAGCTTCAAATCAATGCGAAGTAGAAGGCTTAGCTTTAAATCCATGCGACACAAATAATCTAGTTTCAAATACTTGTGATATACAGGATTTAGCTTCAACTACATGCGAAACAATCGAGTTAGCTTCAAATCCATGCGAAACACAGGATTTAACTTCAAATCAATGCGAAGTAGAAGGCTTATCTTAGAATCCATGCGAAACAAATGGTTTAGCTTCAAATACTTGTGATATGCGTGATTTTGCTTCAACAGCATGCGAAACAAACGAGTTAGCTTCAAATCCATGCGAAACACATGATTTAGCTTTAAATCCTTGCGAATCAAATGGTTGAGCTTCAAATACTTGGGTTATACATGATTCATACTCAACTGCATGCGTAACAAACGTGTTAACTCCAAATCTATGCGAAACACAGGATTTAACTTCAAATCAATGCGAAGTAGAAGGCTTATCTTAGAATCCATGCGAAACAAATGGTTTAGCATCAAATACCTGTGATATAAATGATTTAGCTTCAACTGCATGTGAAACGAACGTGTTAGCTTCAAATCCAAGCGAAACACATGATTTAGCTTCAAATTTATTCGAAACACATGGTTTAGCTTAAAATTCATGCGAAACAAATTGTTTAGCTTCAAATACTTGGGATATACATGAGTCAGCCTCAACTGCAGGCAAAACAAACGCGTTAGCTTCAAATCCATGCGAAACACATGATTTAGCTTCAAATTCATTCGAAACACATGGTATAGCTTAATATTCATGCGAATCAAATGGTTCAGCTTCAAATACTCGTGATATACATGAGCTAGATTCAACTGCATGCGAAACAAACGAGTTAGCATCAAATCCATGCGAAACACACGATTTAGCATCAAATCAATGCGAAGAAGAAGGCTCTGCTTTAAATCCTCGCGAACCAATTGGGTTAGCATCAAATACTTCTGATACATATGATTTAAATTCAACTGCGTGCAAAACAAACGAGTTGGCTTCAAATCCATGCGAACCACATAATTTAGCTTCAAATCAATGCGAAGTAGAAGGCTTAGCTTTAAATCCATGCGACACAAATAATCTAGTTTCAAATACTTGTGATATACAGGATTTAGCTTCAACTGCATGCGAAACAATCGAGTTAGCTTCAAATCCATGCGGAACACGTGATTTAGCTTCAAATCAATGCGAAGGCGAAGGCTTAGCGTCGAATCCATGCGAAACAAATGGTTTAGCTTCAAATACCTGTGATATACAAGATTTGGCTTCAACTGCGTGCTATACACGCGAGTTAGCTTCACACCAAAGGGAAACACATGATTTAACTTCAAATGAATGCGAAGTAGAAGCCTTAGCTTCTAATCAATGCGAAACAAATCATTTAGCTTCAAATACTTGTGATATACACGATTTAGCTTCAAATGCAGGCGAAACAAACGAGTTAGCTTCGAATCCATGCGAAACACATGATTTACCTTCAAATCAATGCGAAGTAGAGGCATATCTTCAAATCCATGCGAATCAAATGGTTTAACTTCAAATACTTTTGATATACATGATTTAGCTTCAACTGCATGCCAAACAAACGAGTTAGCTGCAAATACAAACGAAACACATGATTCAGCTTCAAATCAATGCGAAGTAGAAGGCTTAGCTTGAAATCCGTGCGAAACAAATGGTTCAGCTTCAAATACTTGTGATATACGTGATTTAGCTTCAACTGCATGCTAAACAAACGAGTTAGCTTCAAATCCATGCGGAACACGTGATTTAGCTTCAAATCAATGCGAAGGAGAAGGCTTAGCGTCGAATCCATGCGAAACAAACGGTTTAGCTTCAAATACTTGTAATATACTTGATTTAGATTCAAGTGCGAGCGAAACAAACGAGGTAGCTTCAAATCCAAGCGAAACGCGTGGTTTAGCCTCAAATCAATTGCGAAGTAGAAGGGTTATCTTCGAATCCATGCGAAACAAATCATTTAGCCTCAAATACTTGTGATAAACATGATATAGCTTCAACAGCATGCGAAACAAACGAGTTAGCTTCAAATCCATGCGAAACACATGATTTAGTTTCAAATCAATGCGAAGTAGAATGCTTAGTTTCAAATCCAAGCGAAACGAATGATTGAGCTTCAAATACTTGTCAATATATGTGATATAGCTTCGACGGCAGGCGAAACAATCGAGTTAGATTGACGTCCATGCGAAGGACATGATTTAGCTTCAAATCAATGCGAAGTAGAAGGCATAGTTTCAAATCCAAGCGAAACACATGATTTAGCTTCAAATACCTGTGATATACTTGATTTAGCTTCAACTGTATGCCAAAAAATCGAGTTATCTTCAAATCCATGCGAATTACATGAATCAGCTTTAAATCAATGCGAAGTAGAAGGCTTATATTCAAATCCATGCGGAACAAATGGTTTAGCGCCAAATTCTTGTGATATACATGATTTAGCTTCAACTGCATGCGAATCAAACGAGGTAGTTCAAATCCATGCGAAACACATGATTTAGCTACAAATTCATACGAAATACATGGTTTGGATTTATATTCATGCGGATCAAACGTTTCAGCTTCAAATACTTGTGATATACATGATTTAGCTTCAACTGCATGCGATACAAACGAGTTCGCTTCAAATCCAAGCGAAACTCATGATTTAGCTTCAATTCAATGCGAACTAGAGTGCTTAACTTCAAATCCATGCGAATCAAATGGTTCAGCTTCAAATACTCGTGATATACATGAGCTAGATTCAACTGCATGCGAAACAAACGAGTTAGCATCAAATCCATGCGAAACACACGATTTAGCTTCAAATCAATGCGAAGAAGAAGGCTTTGCTTTAAATCCACGCGAACCAATTGGGTTAGCATCAAATACTTCTGATACATATGATTTAAATTCAACTGCATGCAAAACAAACGAGTTGGCTTCAAATCCATGCGAACCACATAATTTAGCTTCAAATCAATGCGAAGTAGGAGGCTTAGCTTTAAATCCATGCGACACAAATAATCTAGTTTCGAATACTTGTAATATACAGGATTTAGCTTCAACTGCATGCGAAACAATCAAGTTATCTTCAAATCCATGCGAAACAAATGATTTAACTTCAAATCAATGCGAAGTAGAAGGCTTATCTTAGAATCCATGCGAAACAAATGGTTTAGCTTCAAATAGTTGTGATATGCTTGATTTTGCTTCAACAGCATGCGAAACAAACGAGTTAGCTTCAAATCCATGCGAAACACATGATTTAGCTTCAAATCAATGCGAAGTAGAAGACTTAGCTTCAAATCCATTCGAATCAAATGGTGTAGCTTCAAATACATGTGATACACGTGATTTAGCTTCAACTGCATGGAAACAAACGAGTTAGCTTCAAATCCAATCGAAACACATGATTTAGCTTCAAATTCATGCGTAGTAGAAGGCTTAGCTTATAATCCATGCGAAAAGAATTATTTCGCTTCATATACTTGCGATATAAGTGATATAGCTTCAAATGCAGACGAAACAAACGTGTTGGCTTAAACCCAAGCGATACACATGATTTCGCTTCAAATCAATGCGAAGTAGAAGGCTTATCTTCGAATCCATGCGAAACAAATGGTTTAGCTTCAAATACTTGTGATATAAATTATTTAGCCTTAACAGCATGCGAAACAAACGAGTTCGCTTCAAATCCAAGCGAAACAAATTATTTAGCTTCAAATCAATGCGAAGTAGAAGGCGTAGTTTCAAATCCATGCGAAACAAATGGTTTAGCTCCAAATACTTGTAGTATACATAATTTAGCTTCAACTGCATGCGAAACAAACGAGTTCGCTTCAAATCCAAGCGAAACACATGATTTAGCTTCAAATCAATGGGTAGTAGAAGGCTGATCTTCGAATCCATGCGAAACAAATGGTTTAGCTTCAAATACTTGTGCCATACTTGACTTAGCTTCAACTCCATGCGAAACAAACGAGTTAGCTTCAAATCCATTCGAAACACATGATTTAGCTTCAAATCAATGCGAAGTAGAAGGGTTGTCTTCGAATCCATGCGAAACACATGATTTAGCTTCAAATCAATGCGAACTAGAAGGGTTATCTTCAAATCCATGCGTATCAATTGGTTTAGCTTCAAATACTTGTCATATACATGATTTTGCATCAACAGCATGCTAAACAAACGGGTTGGCATCAACACCATGCGAAACACATGATTTAGATTCAAATCAATGCGAAGTAGAATTCATATTTTCAAATCGATGCGAAACAAATCGTTTAGCTTCAAATACTTGTGATATGCATGATTTAACTTCAACTGCATGTGATACAAACGAGTTAGCTTAAAATCCAAGCGGAACACGTGATTTAGCTTCAAATCCATGCGAAAGACATGATTTAGCATCAAATCAATGCGAAGTAGGAGGCTTATCTTCAAATCCATGCGGAACATTTCGTTTAGCTTCAAATACTTGGGATATACATGAGTCAGCCTCAACTGCAGGCGAAACAAACGCGTTAGCTTCAAATCCATGCGAAACACATGATTTAGCTTCAAATTCATTCGAAACACATGGTATAGCTTAATATTCATGCGAATCAAATGGTTCAGCTTCAAATACTCGTGATATACATGAGCTAGATTCAACTGCATGCGAAACAAACGAGTTAGCATCAAATCCATGCGAAACACACGATTTAGCATCAAATCAATGCGAAGAAGAAGGCTTTGCTTTAAATCCTCGCGAACCAATTGGGTTAGCATCAAATACTTCTGATACATATGATTTAAATTCAACTGCATGCAAAACAAACGAGTTGGCTTCAAATCCATGCGAACCACATAATTTAGCTTCAAATCAATGCGAAGTAGAAGGCTTAGCTTTAAATCCATGCGACACAAATAATCTAGTTTCAAATACTTGTGATATACAGGATTTAGCTTCAACTGCATGCGAAACAATCGAGTTAGCTTCAAATCCATGCGAAACACATGATTTAGCTTCAAATTCATTCGAAACACATGGTATAGCTTAATATTCATGCGAATCAAATGGTTCAGCTTCAAATACTCGTGATATACATGAGCTAGATTCAACTGCATGCAAAACAAACGAGTTAGCATCAAATCCATGCGAAACACACGATTTAGCATCAAATCAATCCGAAGAAGAAGGCTTTGCTTTAAATCCTCGCGAACCAATTGGGTTAGCATCAAATACTTCTGATACATATGATTTAAATTCAACTGCATGCAAAACAAACGAGTTGGCTTCAAATCCATGCGAACCACATAATTTAGCTTCAAATCAATGCGAAGTAGAAGGCTTAGCTTTAAATCCATGCGACACAAATAATCTAGTTTCAAATACTTGTGATATACAGGATTTAGCTTCAACTGCATGCGAAACAATCGAGTTAGCTTCAAATCCATGCGAAACACAGGATTTAATTTCAAATCAATGCGAAGTAGAAGGCTTATCTTAGAATCCATGCGAAACAAATGGTTTAGCTTCAAATACTTGTGATATGCGTGATTTTGCTTCAACAGCATGCGAAACAAACGAGTTAGCTTCAAATCCATGCGAAAGAAATGGTTTAGCTTCGAATACTTGTGATATACATGATATAGATTCAACCGCATGCGAAACAAACGATTTAGGTTCTAATCCATGCGAAACAAATCATTTAGCTTCAAATACTTGTGATATACACGATTTAGCTTCAACAGCATGAGAAAGAAACGACGAAGTTTCAATTCCAAAGGAATCACATGATTCAGATTCAAATGAATGCGACGTAGAAGGCTTATCTTCAAATCCATGCGAATCAAATGGTTTAGCTTCAAATACTTGTTATATACATGATTTATTTTCAACTGCGTGCGAATCAAACGAGTTAGCTTCAAATACAAGCGAAACACTTGATTCTGCTTCAAATCAATGCGACGTAGAAGGCTTAGATTCAAATCCAAGCGGATCAAATGGTTTAGCTTCAAATCCATGCGAAACACATGACTTACCCTCAAATCAATGCGAAGTAGAATGCTTAGCATCAAATCCATGCGGATCAAATGGTTTAGCTTCAAATACTTGTGATATACATGATTTACCTTCAACTGCGTGCGAAACAAACGAGTTAACTTCAATTACAAGCGAAACACATTATTCAGCTTCAAATCAATTCGAAGTAGAAGGCTTATCTTCAAATCCATGCGAAACAAATGGTTTAGCTTCGAATACTTGTGATAAACATGATATAGCTTCAACAGCATGCGAAACAAACGAGTTAGCTTCAAATCCATGCGAAACACATGATTTAGTTTCAAATCAATGCGAAGTAGAATGCTTAGTTTCAAATCCAAGCGAAACGAATGATTGAGCTTCAAATACTTGTCAATATATGTGATATAGCTTCGACGGCAGGCGAAACAATCGAGTTAGATTGACGTCCATGCGAAAGACATGATTTAGCTTCAAATCAATGCGAAGTAGAAGGCATAGTTTCAAATCCAAGCGAAACACATGATTTAGCTTCAAATACCTGTGATATACTTGATTTAGCTTCAACTGCAGGCCAAAAAATCGAGTTATCTTCAAATCCATGCGAATTACATGAATCAGCTTTAAATCAATGCGAAGTAGAAGGCTTATATTCAAATCCATGCGGAACAAATGGTTTAGCGTCAAATTCTTGTGATATACATGATTTAGCTTCAACTGCATGCGAAATAAACAAGTTAGCTTCAAATCCAAGCGAAACACATGAGATAGCATCAAATCAATAAGAAGTAGAAGGCTTCGCTTAAAAATACATGCGACAAAAATGAATTAGCTTCAAATCCATGCGAAACGAATGGTGTAGTTTCAAATACTTGTGGTATACATGATTTAGCTTCAACTGCATGCGATATAAACGAGTTCGCTTCAAATCCAAGCGAAACTCTTGATTTAGCTTCAATTCAATGCGAACTAGAGTGCTTAACTTCAAATCCATGCGAATCAAATGGTTCAGCTTCAACTACTCGTGATATACATGAGCTAGATTCAACTGCATGCGAAACAAACGAGTTGGCTTCAAATCCATGCGAACCACATAATTTAGCTTCAAATCAATGCGAAGTAGGAGGCTTAGCTTTAAATCCATGCGACACAAATAATCTAGTTTCAAATACTTGTAATATACAGGATTTAGCTTCAACTGCATGCGAAACAATCAAGTTATCTTCAAATCCATGCGAAACAAATGATTTAACTTCAAATCAATGCGAAGTAGAAGGCATAGCTTCAAATCCATGCGAACCGAATGATTTGGCTTCAAATACATGTGATACACATGATTTAGCTTCAACTGCATGGAAACAAACGAGTTAGCTTCAAATCCAATCGAAACACATGATTTAGCTTCAAATTCATGCGTAGTAGAAGGCTTAGCTTATAATCCATGCGAAAAGAATTATTTCGCTTCATATACTTGCGATATAAGTGATATAGCTTCAAATGCAGACGAAACAAACGTGTTGGCTTCAAATCCAAGCGATACACATGATTTCGCTTCAAATCAATGCGAAGTAGAAGGCTTATCTTCGAATCCATGCGAAACAAATGGTTTAGCTTCAAATACCTGTGATATACATGATTTAGCATCAAATGCAGGCGAAGAAAACGAGTTAGCTTCAAATGCATGCGAAATACATGATTTAGCTTCAAATTCATTCGTAACACATGGTTTAGCTTAATATTCATGCGTAGCAAATGGTTCAGCTGCAAATAGTTGTGATATACATGATTTACATTCAACTGCATGCGAAACAATCGAGTTAGCTTCAAATGCATGCGAAACACATGATTTAGCTTGAAATCAATGCGAAGTAGAAGGCTTATCTTCGAATCCATGCAAAACAAAGTGATATAGTTTCAAATGAAGACGAAACAAATGAGTTGTCTTCAAATCCATGCGATACACTTGATTTAGCTTCAAATCAATGCGAAGTAGAAGGCTTGTCTACGAATCCATGCAAAACAAATGGTATATGTTCAAATACTTGTGATATACACGATTTAGCTTCAACTGCATGCGGAGCAAACGAGTTAGCTTCAATTCCAAGGGAAACAAATGATTTAACTTCAAATCAATGCGAAGTAGAAGGCTTAGCTTCAAATCCGTGCGAATCAAATGGTTTAGTTTCAAATGCTTGTGATATACATGATTTAGCTTCAACTGCATGCGATACAAACGAGTTAGCTTCAAATCCATGAGAAACACATGATTTAGCTTTAAATCAATACGAGGTAGATGGCTGATCTTCGAAGCCATGCGAAACAAATGGTTCAGCTTCAAATACTTGTGATATACATGATTTAGCTTCAACTGCATGTGGAACAAACGAGTTAGCTTCAAATCCAAGCGAATCACATGATTTAGCTTCAAATTAATGCGAAGTAGAAGGCTTATCTTCGAATCCATGCAAAACAAAGTGATATAGTTTCAAATGAAGACGAAACAAATGAGTTGTCTTCAAATCCATGCGATACACTTGATTTAGCTTCAAATCAATGCGAAGTAGAAGGCTTGTCTACGAATCCATGCAAAACAAATGGTATATGTTCAAATACTTGTGATATACACGATTTAGCTTCAACTGCATGCGGAGCAAACGAGTTAGCTTCAAATCCAAGCGAAACACATGATTTAACTTCAAATCAATGCGAAGTAGAAGGCTTAGCTTCAAATCCATGCGAATCAAATGGTTTAGCTTCAAATACTTGTGATATACATGATTTATATTCAACTGCATGCGACACAAACAAGTTAGCTTCAATTCCAAGCGAAACACATGATTAAGCTTCAAATCAATGCGATGTAGAAGTCCTAGCTTCAAATCCATACCAATCAAACGGTTTATCTTCAAATACTTGTGATATACATGATTTAGCTTCAACTGCGTGCGAAACAAACATGTTAGCTTCAAATCCAAGCGAAACACATGATTTAGAATCAAATCAATGCGAAGTAGAAGGCTTGGTATGAAATCCATGCGAATCAAGTTCTTTAGCTTCAAATACTTATGATATACATGATTTAGCTTCAACTGCATGCGAAAGAAACGAGTTAGCTTCAAATCCAAGCGTAACACATAATTTAACTTGAAATCAATGCGAAGTAGAAGGCTTAGATTCAAATCCATGCGAACCGAATGATTTGGCTTCAAATACTTGTGAATATATGTGATATAGTTTCAAATGCATGCGGAACAAACAAGTTATCTTCAAATCCGTGCGAAACACATGATTTAGCATCAAATCCATGCGAAGTAGAAGGCTGAGCTTCAAATCCATGCGAACTGCATGATTGAGTTTTAAATACTTGTGATATACATGATTTAGCATCAACTGCATGCGAAACAAACGAGTTAGCATCAAATACAATCGAAACACATAATTTAGCTTCAAATCCATGCGAAACACATAATTTTGCATCAAATCAATGCGAAGTAGAAGGCTTAGCTTCAAATCCTTGCGAACCGAATGATTTGGCTTCAAATACTTGCTAATATAAGTGATATAGCTTCAACTTCATGCGAAACAGACGAGTTATCTTCAAATCCATGCGAAACACATGATTTAGCTTCAAATCAATGCGTATTATAAGGCTTAGCTTCAAATCCATGCGAAACGAATTATTTGGCTTCAAATACTTGCGAATATAAGTGATATAGATTCAACTGCTTGCCAAACAATCGAGTTATCTTCAAATCCATACGAAGCACATGATTTACCTTCAAATCAATGCGAAGTAGTAGGATTAGCATCAAATCCATGCGAGACAAGTTATTTAGCTTCATGTACTTGCGATATAAGTGATATTGCTTCAAATGCATGCGAAACAAACGAGTTATCTTCAAATCCAAGCGAAACACATGATTAAGTTTCAAATCAATGCGAAGTAGAAGGCTTAGCTTCAAATCCATGTGAAACACATGATTTAGCTTCAAAACAAATGGTTTACCTTCAAATGCTTGTGATATACATGATTAAGCTTCAAATGCAGGCGAAACAAACGAGTGAACTTCAAATCCAAGCGTAACACATAATTTAACTTGAAATCAATGCTCAGTAGAAGGCTTAGATTCAAATCCATGCGAACCGAATGATTTGGCTTCAAATACTTGTGAATATAAGTGATATAGTTTCAAATGCATGCGGAACAAACAAGTTATCTTCAAATCCATGCGAAACACATGATTTAGCATCAAATCCATGCGAAGTAGAAGGCTGAGCTTCAAATCCATGCGAACTGCATGATTAAGTTTTAAATACTTGTGATATACATGATTTAGCTTCAACTGCATGCGAAACAAACGAGTTAGCATCAAATCCAATCGAAACACATAATTTAGCTTCAAATCCATGCGAAACACATAATTTAGCATCAAATCAATGCGAAGTAGAAGGCTTAGCTTCAAATCCTTGCGAACCGAATGATTTGGCTTCAAATACTTGCGAATATAAGTAATATAGCTTCAACTACATGCGAAACACATGATTTAGCTTCAAATCAATGCGAATTAGAAGGCTTAGCTTCAAATCCATGCGAAACGAATTATTTGGCTTAAAATATTTGCGAATATAAGTGATATAGATTGAACTGAATGAAATAACTTCAAATGCAGAAGAACGATCGAGTTAACTTCAAATTCATGCGAAACACATGATTTAGCTTCAAATCAGTTCGACGTAGAAGGCACAGCTTCAAATCCAAGCGAAACAAATGGTTTAGATTCAGAAACTTGTGATAAACATGATTTAGCTTCAACTGCATGCGAAACAAACGAGTTAGCTTCAAATCTATGCGAAACACATGATTTAACTTCAAATCAATGCGAAGTAGAAGGCTGATCTTCGAAACCACGCGATACAAATGGATTAGCTTCAAATACTTGTGATATACATGATTTAGCTTCAACAGCATGCGAAACGAACATGTTAGCTTCAAATTCAAGAGAAACACATGATTCAGTTTCAAATAAAAGAGAAGTAGATGGCATAGCATCAAATCCAAGCGAAACACATGATTTAGCTTCAAAACAAATGGTTTACCTTCAATAACTTGTGATATACATGATTAAGCTTCAAATGCAGGCGAAACAAACGAGTGAGCTTCAAATCCAAGCGTAACACATAATTTAACTTGAAATCAATGCGAAGTAGAAGGCTTAGAATCAAATCCATGCGAAACAAGTGGTACAGCTTCAAATACTTGTGATGTGCATAATTTAGCTTCAAATGCATGCGAAACAAACGATTAGCTTCAAATCCATGCGAAACACATGATTTAGCTTCAAATCAATGCGAAGTATAAGGCTGAACTTCGAATCCATACGAAACAAATGGTTTAGCTGCAAATACTAGTGATATACATGATTTCGCTTCAACAGCTTGCGAAACAAACGAGTTGAATTCAAATCCAAGCGAAACACATGACTTAGTTTCAAATCAATGCGAAGCGGATGGCTGATCGTCGAATCCATGCGAAACAAACGAGTTAGCTTCAAATACAAGCGAAGTAGAAGACTTAGTTTCGAATCCATGCGATACGAATAGTTTAGCTCCAAATACTTGTGATATGCATGATTTAGCTTCAACTCCATGCGAAACACACGCGTTTGCTTCAAATCCATGCGAAACACATGATTTAGCTTCAATTGCGTGCGAATCAAACGAGTTAGCTTGAAATCCAAGCGAAACACATGATTCAGCTTCAAATCAATGCGAAGTAGAAGGCTTATTTTGAAATCCATGCGAATCAAATGGTTTAGCGTCAAATAATTGTGATGTACATGATTTAGCTTCAACTGCATGCGAAACAAACGAGATAGCTTTAAATCCGTGCGAAACAGATGATTTAGATTAAAATCAATGCGAAGTAGAAGGCTTATCTTCAAATCCATGCGAATCAAATGGTTGAGCTTCAAAAACTTGGGATATACATGATTCAGCTTCAACTGCATGCGTAACAAACGAGTTAGCTTCAAATCTATGCGAAACACATGATTTAGCTTCAAATTCATTCCAAACACATGGCTTAGCCTGATATTCGTGCGAAACAAATGGTTCAGCTTCAAATACTTGTGATATACATGATTTAGCTTCAACTGCATGTGAAACGAACGTGTTAGCTTCAAATTCAAGAGAAATACATGATTCAGTTTCAAATAAAAGCGAAGTAGATGGCACAGCACCAAATCCATGCGAATCAAATGGTTTAGCTTCAAATACTTGTGATGTGCAAGATTTAACTTCAACTGCATGTGATACAAACGAGTTAGCTTAAAATCCAAGCGTAACACATGATTTAGCTTAACTCAATGCGAAGTAGAAGGCTTATCTTCAAAACCATGCGATACAATTCGTTCAGCTTCAAATACTTGCGATATACATGATTTAACTTCAATTGCATGTGAAACAAACGAGTTAGCTTAAAATCCAAGCGAAACACATGATTTAGCTCAAATCAATGCGATGTAGAAGGCTTAGGTTCAAATCCATGCGAAGTAGAAGGCTTAGCTTCAAATCCATGCGATATAAGTGGTTCAGCTTCAAATACTTGTGATGTGCATGATTTAGCTTCAAATGCAAGCGAAATGAACGAGTTAGCTTCAAATCCATGCGAAACATATGATTTAGCCTCTTATCAATGCGAAGTAGAAGGCTGATCTTCGAATCCTTACGAAACAAATGGTTTAGCTTCAAATACTTGCTTTATTCATCGTTTAGATTCAACTGCATGCGAAAAAAAGAGTTAGCTTCAAATCCAAGCGAAAAACATGATTTAGCATCAAGTCAACTCGAAGTTGAAGGCTTAGCTTCAAATCCATGCGAAACAAATGGTTTAGCTTCAAATCAATGCGAAGTAGAAGGCTTAGCTTCAAATCCATGCGAATCAAATGGTTTAGCTTCAGATTCTTGCGATATACATGAGTTAGATTCAACAGCATGCGAAACAAACGAGTTAGCTTCAACTCCATGCGCAATACGTGATTTAGCTTCAAATCAATGCGAAGTAGAAGGCTTACCTTCGAATACCATGCGAAACAAATGGTGTAGCTTCAAATACCTGTGATATACATGATTTAACATCAAATGCAGGCGAAGAAAACGAGTTAGCTTGAAATCCAAGCGAAACACATGATTTAGCTTCAAATCAATGCGAAGTAGAAGGCTTATCTTCAAATCCATGCGAAACAAATGCTTTAGCTAAGAATACTTGTGATATATATGATATAGATTCAACACCATGCGAAACAAACCAAATACCTTCAAATCTAAAGGAATCACATGATTCTGCTTCAAATCAATGCGAAGTAGAAGGCTGATCTTCGAATCCTTGCGAAACAAATGGTTTAGCTTCAAATACTTGTGATATACATGATTTAGCTTCAGCAGCATGCGAAACAAACGAGTTAGCTCGAAATCCAAGCGAAACATATGATTTAGCTTCAAATCAATGCGAAGGAGAAGGCTTATCTTCAAATGCATGCGAAACAAATGGTTTAGCTTCAAATACTTGTTTTATACATGATTTAGTTTCAACTGCATGCGAAACAAACGAGTTAGCTTCAAATCCAAGCGAAAAACATGAGTTTGCATCAAGTCAACACGAAGTTAAGGCTTAGCTTCAAATCCATTCGAATTAACTGGTTTAGCTTCAAATAACTGTGATATATATGATTTAGCTTCAACTGCATTGCGAAACAAACTAGTTAGTTTCAAATCCAAGCGAAACACATGATTTAGTTTCAAATCAATGCGAAGTAGAAGGCTTAGCTTCAAATACATGCGAATCAAATGGTTTAGCTTCAGATTCTTGCGATATACATGATTTAGATTCAACAGCCTGCGAAACAAACGAGTTAGCTTCAACTCCATGCGCAATGCATGATTTAGCTTCAAATCAATGCGAAGTAGAAGGCTTATTTTGAAATCCATGCGAATCAAATGGTTTAGCTTCAAATAATTGTGATATACATGATTTAGCTTCAACTGCATTGCGGAACAAACTAGTTAGTCTCAAATCCAAGCGAAACACATGATGTAGCTTCAAATCAATGCGAAGTAGAAGGCTTATCTTCAAATCCATGCGAAACAAGTGGTTCAGCTTCAAATACTTGTGATGTGCATGATTTAGATTCAAATGCAAGCGAAACGAACGAGTTAGCTTCAAATGCAAGCGAAACACTTGATTTAGCCTCAAATCA
Organism: Megalopta genalis; assembly: GCF_051020955.1. NCBI lineage: Eukaryota > Metazoa > Arthropoda > Insecta > Hymenoptera > Halictidae > Megalopta > Megalopta genalis. The sequence goes on from NW_027476347.1 coordinate 106,815, forward strand.
ATGCGAAGTAGAAGCCTTAGCTTCAAATCCGTGCGAATCAAAAGTTGTAGCTTCAAATACTTGTGATATTCATGATTTAGCTTCAAATCAATGCGAAGTAGAATGCTTAGCTTCAAATCCGTGCGAATCAAACGTTGTAGCTTCAAATACTTGTGATATTTATGATTTAGCTTCAACTGCATGCGAAACAGATGGTTCAGCTTCAAATACTTGTGATATACATGATTTAGATTCAACTTCATACAAAACCAACGAGTTAGCTTCCAATCCAAGCGAATCACATGATTTAGAATCAAATCAATGCGAAGTAGAAGGCTTAGTTTCAAATCCAGCGAAACGAATAATTTACCTTAAAATACTTGCGAATATCACTGATATAGCTTCAAATGCAGGCGAAACAATTGAGTTAGCTTCAAATCCTAGCGATAGACATGATTTAGCGTCAAATGAATGCGAAGTAGAAGGCTTATTTTCGAATCCATGCGAAACAAATGGTTTAGCTTCAATTATATGTGATATACATGATTTATCTTCAAATGCATGCGAAACGAACGAGTTAGCTTCAAATCCATTCAAAACACATGATTTAGCTTCAAATGAATGCGAAGTAGAAGGCTGATCTTCGAAACCATGCGAAACGAATGGTTTAGCTTCAAATACTTGCGAATATAAGTGATATAGCTTCAAATGCAAGCGACGCAAACGAGTTAGCTTCAAGTCCATTCAAAACACATGATTTAGCTTCAAATCCATGTGAAACTCATGATTTAGCTTCAAATCAATGCGATGTAGATGGCTGATCTTCGAATCCATGCGAATCAAATGGGTTAGCTTCAAATACTTGTGATATGCGTGATTTTGCTTCAACTGCATGCAAAGCCAACGAGTTAGCTTCAAATCCATGCGAAACACATGATTTAGCTTCAAATCAATGCAAAGTAGAAGGGTTACCTTCGAATCCATGCGAAACAAATGGTTTAGCCGCAAATACTTGTGATATACATGATTCAGCTTCAACTGCATGCGAAACAAACGAGTCAGCTTCAAATCCATGCGGAACAAATGATTTAGCTTCAAATCAATGCGAAGTGGTAGGCTTATCTTCGAATCCATGCGAAACAAATGTTTTAGCTTCAAATACTTGTGATACACTTGATTTAGCTTCAACAGCATGCGAAGCAAACGAGTTAGCTTCAAATCCATGCGAACACATGATTTAGCTTCAAATCAATGCGAAGTAGGAGGCTTATCTTCGAATCCATGCGAAACAAATGGTTTAGCTTCAAATACTTGTGATATACATGATTTAGCTTCAACAGCATGCGAAACAAACGAGTTAGCTTCAAATCCATGCGAAACACATGATTTAGATTAAAATCAATGCGAAGTAGAAGGGTTACCTTCGAATCCATGCGAAGCAAATGGTTTAGCTGCAAATACTTGTGATATACATGATTTAGCTTTAACAGCATGCGAAACAAACGAGGTAGCTTCAAATCCATGCGAACACATGATTTAGCTTCAAATCAATGCGAAGTAGGAGGCTTATCTTCGAATCCATGCGAAACAAATGGTTTAGCTTCAAATACTTGTGATATGCATGATTTAGCTTCAACAGAATGCGAAACAAACGAGTTAGCTTCAAATCCATGCGAAACGCATGATTTAGCTTCAAATCAATGCGAAGTAGAAGTGTTACCTTCGAATCCATGCGAAACAAATGGTTTAGCCGCAAATACTTGTGATATACATGATTCAGCTTCAACTGCATGCGAAACAAACGTGTTAGCTTCAAATCCATGCGGAACACATGATTTAGCTTCAAATCAATGCGAAGTAGAAGGGTTACCTTCGAATCCATGCGAAACAAATGGTTTAGCTTGAAATACTTGTGATATACATGACTTAGCTTCAACAGCATGCGAAACAAACGAGTTAGCTTCAAATCCATGCGAAACACATGATTTAGCTTCAAATCAATGCGAATTAGAAGGGTTATCTTCGAATCCATGCGAAACGAATGATTTAGCTTCAAATCAATGCGAAGTAGAAGTGTTACCTTCGAATCCATGCGAAACAAATGGTTTAGACGCAAATACTTGTGATATACATGATTCAGCTTCCACTGCATGCGAAACAATCGAGTTAGCTTCGAATCCATGCGGAACACATGATTTAGCTTCAAATCAATGCGAAGTAGAAGGGTTACCTTCGAATCCATGCGAAACAAATGGTTTAGCTTGAAATACTTATGATATACGTGACTTAGCTTCAACAGCATGCGAAACAAACGAGTTATCTTCAGATCCATGCGAAACACATGATTTAGATTAAAATCAATGCGAAGTAGAAGGCTTATCTTCGAATCCATGCGAAACGAATAGTTTAGCTTCAAATACTTTTGATATACATGATTCAGCTTCAACTGCATGCTAAACAAACGAGTTAGCTTCAAATCCATGCGAAACACATGAATTATCATCACGTCAACGCGAAGTTGATGGCTTAGCTTCAAATCCATGCAAAACGAATGATTTAGCTTCACATACTAGAAAATATAAGTGATATGGCTTCAAATGCAGGCGAAACAAACGAGTTAGCTTCAAACCCATGCGAAACACATGATTTAGCATCTAATCAATGCGAAGTAGAAGGCTGACCTTCGAATCCATGCGAAGCAAATGGTTTAGCTTCAAATACTTGTGATATACATGATTTAGCTTTAACAGCATGCGAAACAAACGAGGTAGCTTCAAATCCATGCGAACACATGATTTAGCTTCAAATCAATGCGAAGTAGGAGGCTTATCTTCGAATCCATGCGAAACAAATGGTTTAGCTTCAAATACTTGTGATATGCATGATTTAGCTTCAACAGAATGCGAAACAAACGAGTTAGCTTCAAATCCATGCGAAACGCATGATTTAGCTTCAAATCAATGCGAAGTAGAAGTGTTACCTTGAATCCATGCGAAACAAATGGTTTAGCCGCAAATACTTGTGATATACATGATTCAGCTTCAACTGCATGCGAAACAAACGAGTTAGCTTCAAATCCATGCGGAACACATGATTTAGCTTCAAATGAATGCGAAGTGGAAGGCTTATCTTCGAATCCATGCGAAACAAATGGTTTAGCTTCAAATACTTGTGATATACATGACTTATCGTCAACAGCATGCGAAACAAACGAGTTAGCTTCGAATCCATGCGGAACACATGATTTAGCTTCAAATCAATGCGAAGTAGAAGGGTTACCTTCGAATCCATGCGAAACAAATGGTTTAGCTTGAAATACTTATGATATACATGACTTAGCTTCAACAGCAAGCGAAACAAACGAGTTAGCTTCAAATCCATGCGAAACACATGATTTAGCTTCAAATCAATGCGAATTAGAAGGGTTATTTTCGAATCCATGCGAAACATATGATATAGCTTCAAATACTTGTGATATACATGATTTAGCTTCAACAGCATGCGAAACAAACGAGTTATCTTCAGATCCATGCGAAACACATGATTTAGATTAAAATCAATGCGAAGTAGAAGGCTTATCTTCGAATCCATGCGAAACGAATAGTTTAGCTTCAAATACTTTTGATATACATGATTCAGCTTCAACTGCATGCTAAACAAACGAGTTAGCTTCAAATCCATGCGAAACACATGAATTATCATCACGTCAACGCGAAGTTGATGGCTTAGCTTCAAATCCATGCAAAACGAATGATTTAGCTTCACATACTAGAAAATATAAGTGATATGGCTTCAAATGCAGGCGAAACAAACGAGTTAGCTTCAAACCCATGCGAAACACATGATTTAGCATCTAATCAATGCGAAGTAGAAGGCTGACCTTCGAATCCATGCGAAGCAAATGGTTTAGCTTCAAATACTTGTGATATACATGATTTAGCTTTAACAGCATGCGAAACAAACGAGGTAGCTTCAAATCCATGCGAACACATGATTTAGCTTCAAATCAATGCGAAGTAGAAGGCTTATCTTCGAATCCATGCGAAACAAATGGTTTAGCTTCAAATACTTGTGATATGCATGATTTAGCTTCAACAGAATGCGAAACAAACGAGTTAGCTTCAAATCCATGCGAAACGCATGATTTAGCTTCAAATCAATGCGAAGTAGAAGTGTTACCTTGAATCCATGCGAAACAAATGGTTTAGCCGCAAATACTTGTGATATACATGATTCAGCTTCAACTGCATGCGAAACAAACGAGTTAGCTTCAAATCCATGCGGAACACATGATTTAGCTTCAAATGAATGCGAAGTGGAAGGCTTATCTTCGAATCCATGCGAAACAAATGATATAGCTTCAAATACTTGTGATATACACGATTTAGCTTCAACAGCATGCGAAACAAACGAGTTAGCTTCAAATCCATGCAAAACACATGATTTAGCATCTAATCAATGCGAAGTAGAAGGCTGATCTTCGAATCCATGCGAAACAAATGGTTTAGCTTCAAATACTTGTGATACACTTGATTTAGCTTCAACAGCATGCGAAGCAAACGAGTTAGCTTCAAATCCATGCGAACACATGATTTAGCTTCAAATCAATGCGAAGTAGGAGGCTTATCTTCGAATCCATGCGAAACAAATGGTTTAGCTTCAAATACTTGTGATATACATGATTTAGCTTCAACAGCATGCGAAACAAACGAGTTAGATTCAAATCCATGCGAAACAAATGATTTAGCTTCAAATCAATGCGAAGTAGAAGGGTTACCTTCGAATCCATGCGAAACAAATGGTTTAGGTGCAAATACTTATGATATACATGACTTAGATTCAACAGCATGCGAAACAAACGAGTTAGCTTCAAATCCATGCGAAACACATGATTTAGCTTCAAATCAATGCGAAGTAGGAGGCTTATCTTCGAATCCATGCAAAACAAATGGTTTAGCTTCAAATACTTGTGATATACATGATTTAGCTTCAACAGCATGCGAAACAAACGAGTTAGCTTCAAATCCATGCGAAACACATGATTTAGATTAAAATCAATGTGAAGTAGAAGGGTTACCTTCGAATCCATGCGAAACAAATGGTTTAGCCGCAAATACTTGTGATATACATGATTCAGCTTCAACTGCATGCGAAACAAACGAGTCAGCTTCAAATCCATGCGGAACACATGATTTAGCTTCAAATCAATGCGAAGTGGAAGGCTTATATTCGAATCCATGCGAAACGAATAGTTTAGCTTCAAATACTTTTGATATACATGATTCAGCTTCAACTGCCTGCGAAACAAACGAGTTAGCTTCAAATCCATGCGAAACACATGAATTAGCATCAAGTCAACGCGAAGTTGATGGCTTAGCTTCAAATCCATGCAAAACGAATGATTTAGCCTCACATACTTGAAAATATAAATGATATGGCTTCAAATGCAGGCGAAACAAACGAGTTAGCTTCAAACCCATGCGAAACACATGATTTAGCATCTAATCAATGCGAAGTAGAAGGATGATCTTCGAATCCATGCGAAGCAAATGGTTTAGCTTGAAATACTTGTGATATACATGATTTAGTTTCAACAGCATGCGAAACAAACGAGTTAGATTCAAATCCATGCGAAACACATGATTTAGCTTCAAATCAATGCAAAGTAGAAGGGTTACCTTCGAATCCATGCGAAACAAATGGTTTAGCCGCAAATACTTGTGATATACATGACTTAGCTTTAACAGCATGCGAAACAAACGAGGTAGCTTCAAATCCATGCGAACACATGATTTAGCATCTAATCAATGCGAAGTAGAAGGCTGACCTTCGAATCCATGCGAAACATATGATATAGCTTCAAATACTTGTGATATACATGATTTAGCTTAAACAGCATACGAAATAAACGAGTTAGATTCAAATTCATGCGAAACACATGATTTAACTTCAAATCAATGCGAAGTAGAAGGATGATCTTCGAATCCATGCGAAGCAAATGGTTTAGCTTCAAATACTTGTGATATGCATGATTTAGCTTCAACAGAATGCGAAACAATCGAGTTAGCTTCAAATCCATGCGAAACGCATGATTTACCATCTAATAAATGCGAATTAGAAGGGTTATCTTGGAATCCATGCGAAACAAATGGTTTAGCTTCAAATACTTGTGATATACATGATTTAGTTTCAACAGCATGCGAAACAAACGAGTTAGATTCAAATCCATGCGAAACACATGATTTAGCTTCAAATCAATGCGAAGTAGAAGGCTTATCTACGAATCCATGCGAAACAAATAGATTAGCATCATATACTTGTGATATACATGATTTAGCTTCAACAGCATGCGAAACAAACGAGTTAGCTTCAAATCCATGCGGAACACATGATTTAGCTTCAAATGAATGCGAAGTGGAAGGCTTATCTTCGAAACCATGCGAAACAAATGGTTTAGCTTTAAATACTTGTGATATACAAGACTTAGCTTCAACAGCATGCGAAACAAACGAGTTAGCTTCAAATCCATGCGAAACACATGATTTAGCTTCAAATCAATGCGAATTAGAAGGGTTATCTTCGAATCCGTGCGAAACATATGATATAGCTTCAAATACTTGTGATATACATGATTTAGCTTCAACAGCATGCGAAACAAACGAGTTATCTTCAGATCCATGCGAAACACATGATTTAGATTAAAATCAATGCGAAGTAGAAGGCTTATCTTCGAATCCATGCGAAACAAATGATATAGCTTCAAATACTTGTGATATTCATGATTTAGCTTCAACAGCATGCGAAACAAACGAGTTAGCGTCAAATCCATCCGGAACACATGATTTAGCTTCAAATCAATGCGAAGTAGAAGGGTTACCTTCGAATCCATGCGAAACAAATGGTTTAGCCGCAAATACTTGTGATATACATGACTTAGCTTCAACAGCATGCGAAACAAACGAGTTAGCTTCAAATCCATGCGAAACGAATGATTTAGCTTCAAATCAATGCGAAGTAGAAGTGTTACCTTCGAATCCATGCGAAACAAATGGTTTAGCCGCAAATACTTGTGATATACATGATTCAGCTTCCACTGCATGCGAAACAATCGAGTTAGCTTCGAATCCATGCGGAACACATGATTTAGCTTCAAATCAATGCGAAGTAGAAGGGTTACCTTCGAATCCATGCGAAACAAATGGTTTAGCTTGAAATACTTGTGATATACATGACTTAGCTTCAACAGCATGCGAAACAAACGAGTTAGCTTCAAATCCATGCGAAACACATGATTTAGCTTCAAATCAATGCGAAGTAGGAGGCTTATCTTCGGATCCATGCGAAACAAATGGTTTAGCTTCAAATACTTGTGATATACATGATTTAGCTTCAACAGCATGCGAAACAAACTAGTTAGCTTCAAATCCATGCGAAACACATGATTTAGCATCTAATCAATGCGAAGTAGAAGGTTGATCTTCGAATCCACGCGTAACAAATGGTTTAGCTTCAAATACTTGTGATACACTTGATTTAGCTTCAACAGCATGCGAAGCAAACGAGTTAGCTTCAAATCCATGCGAACACATGATTTAGCTTCAAATCAATGCGAAGTAGGAGGCTTATCTTCGGATCCATGCGAAACAAATGGTTTAGCTTCAAATACTTGTGATATACATGATTTAGCTTCAACAGCATGAGAAACAAGCGAGTTAGCTTCAAATCCATGCGAAACACATGATTTAGCCTCAAATCGATGCCAATTAGAAGGGTTATCTTGGAATCCATGCGAAACAAATGGTTTAGCTTCAAATACTTGTGATATACATGATTTAGCTTCAACAGCATGCGAAACAAACGAGTTGACTTCAAGTCCAAGCGAAAGACATGATTTATCATCAAGTCAACGCGAAGTTGACGGCTTAGCTTCAAATCCATGCGAAACGAGTGATTTAGCTTCACATACTTGAGAACATATGTGATATAGCTTCAAATGCAGGCGAAACGAACGAGTTAGCTTCAAACCCATGCGAAACACATGATTTAGCTTCAAATCAATGCGAATTAGAAGGGTTATATTCGAATCCATGCGAAACATATGATATAGCTTCAAATACTTGTGATATACATGATATAGCTTCAACAGCATGCGAAACAAACGAGTTAGCTTCAAATCCATGCGAAACACATGATTTAGATTAAAATCAATGCGAAGTAGAAGGCTTATCTTCGGATCCATGCGAAACAAATGGTTTAGCTTCAAATACTTGTGATATACATGATTTAGCTTCAACAGCATGAGAAACAAACGAGTTAGCTTCAAATCCATGTGAAACACATGATTTAGCTTCAAATCAATGCGAATTAGAAGGGTTATCTTGGAATCCATGCGAAACAAATGGTTTAGCTTCAAATACTTGTGATATACATGATTCAGCTTCAACTGCATGCGAAACAAACGAGTCAGCTTCAAATCCATGCGGAACACATGATTTAGCTTCAAATCAATGCGAAGTGGAAGGCTTATCTTCGAATCCATGCGAAACGAATAGTTTAGCTTCAAATACTTTTGATATACATGATTCAGCTTCAACAGCATGCGAAACAAACGAGTTAGCTTCAAATCCATGCGAAACAAACGACTTAGCAGCAAATCAATGCGAAGTAGAAGGCTGACCTTCGAATCCATGCGAAGCAAATGGTTTAGCTTCAAATACTTGTGATATACATGATTCAGCTTCAACTGCATGCGAAACAAACGAGTTAGCTTCAAATCCATGCGGAACACATGAATTAGCATCAAGTCAACGCGAAGTTGACGGCTTAGCTTCAAATCCATGCGAAACGAATGATTTAGCTTCACATATTTGAAAATATAAGTGATATGGCTTCAAATGCAGGCGAAACAAACGAGTTAGCTTCAAACCCATGCGATGCACATGATTTAGCATCTAATCAATGCGAAGTAGAAGGCTGATCTTCGAATCCATGCGAAGCAAATGGTTTAGCTTCAAATACTTGTGATATACATTATTTCGTTTCAACAGCATGCGAAACAAACGAGTTAGATTCAAATCCATGCGAAACACATGATGTAGCTTCAAATCAATGCGAAGTAGAAGGGTTACCTTCGAATCCATGCGAAACAAATGGTTTAGCCGCAAATACTTGTGATGTACATGATTCAGCTTCAACTGCATGCGAAACAGACGAGTTAGCTTCAAATCCATGCGGAACACATGATTTAGCTTCAAATGAATGCGAAGTGGAAGGCTTATATTCGAATCCATGCGAAACAAATGGTTTAGCCGCAAATACTTGTGATATACATGATTCAGCTTCAACTGCATGCGAAACAAACGAGTCAGCTTCAAATCCATGCGGAACACATGATTTAGCTTCAAATCAATGCGAAGTGGAAGGCTTATCTTCGAATCCATGCGAAACGAATAGTTTAGCTTCAAATACTTTTGATATACATGATTCAGATTCAACTGCCTGCGAAATAAACGAGTTAGCTTCAAATCCATGCGAAACACATGAATTAGCATCAAGTCAACGCGAAGTTGATGGCTTAGCTTCAAATCCATGCAAAACGAATGATTTGGCTTCACATACTTGATAATATAAGTGATATGGCTTTAAATGCAGGCGAAACAAACGAGTTAGCTTCAAACCCATGCGAAACACATGATTTAGCATGTAATCAATGCGAAGTAGAAGGCTGATCTTCGAATCCATGCGAAGCAAATGGTTTAGCTTCAAATACTTGTGATATACAATATTTCGTTTCAACAGCATGCGAAACAAACGAGTTAGATTCAAATCCATGCGAAACACATGATTTAGCTTCAAATCAATGCGAGCTAGGAGGCTTACCTTCGAATCCATGCGAAACAAATGGATTAGCTTCATATACTTGTGATATACATGATTTAGCTTCAACAGCATGCGAGACAAACGAGTTAACTTCAAATCCATGCGAAACACATGATTTAGCATCTAATCAATGCGAAGTAGAAGGCTGATCTTCGAATCCATGCGAAGCAAATGGTTTAGCTTCAAATACTTGTGATATACAATATTTCGTTTCAACAGCATGCGAAACAAACGAGTTAGATTCAAATCCATGCGAAACACATGATGTAGCTTCAAATCAATGCGAAGTAGAAGGCTTATCTTCGAATCCATGCGAAACAAATGGTTTAGCTTCAAATACTTGTGATATACATGATTTAGCTTCAACTGCATGCGAAACAAACGAGTTATCTTCAAATCCATGCGAAACAAATGACTTAGCAGCAAATCAATGCGATGTAGAAGGCTGACCTTCGGATCCATGCGAAGCAAATTGTTTAGCTTCAAATACTTGTGATATACATGATTTAGCTTCAACAGCATGCGAAGCAAACAAGTTATCTTCAAATCCAAGCGAAACACATGATTTATCTTCAAATCAATGCTAAGTAGAAAGCTTAGCTTCAAATCCATGGTAATCAAATGGTTTAGCTTCAAATACTTGTGATATACATGATTTAGCTTCAACAGCATGCGAAGCAAACGAGTTAGCATCAAATCCATGCGAACACATGATTTAACTACAAATCAATGCGAATTAGAAGGGTTATCTTGGAATCCATGCGAAACAAATGGTTTAGCTTCAAATACTTGTGGTACACTTGATTTAGCTTCAACAGCATGCGAAGCAAACGAGTTAGCATCAAATCCATGCGAACACATGATTTAGCTACAAATCAATGCGAATTAGAAGGGTTATCTTGGAATCCATGCGAAACAAATGGTTTAGCTTCAAATACTTGTGATATACATGATTTAGCTTCAACAGCATTGGAAACAAACGAGTTAGATTCAAATCCATGCGAAACACATGATGTAGCTTCAAATCAATGCGAAGTAGAAGGGTTACCTTCGAATCCATGCGAAACAAATGGTTTAGCCGCAAATACTTGTGATGTACATGATTCAGCTTCAACTGCATGCGAAACAGACGAGTTAGCTTCAAATCCATGCGGAACACATGATTTATCATCAAGTCAACGCGAAGTTGACGGCTTAGCTTCAAATCCATGCGAAACAAATGGTTTAGCCGCAAATACTTGTGATATACATGATTCAGCTTCAACTGCATGCGAAACAAACGAGTCAGCTTCAAATCCATGCGGAACACATGATTTAGCTTCAAATCAATGCGAAGTGGAAGGCTTATCTTCGAAACCATGCGAAACGAATAGTTTAGCTTCAAATACTTTTGATATACATGATTCAGATTCAACTGCCTGCGAAATAAACGAGTTAGCTTCAAATCCATGCGAAACACATGAATTAGCATCAAGTCAACGCGAAGTTGATGGCTTAGCTTCAAATCCATGCAAAACGAATGATTTAGCTTCACATACTTGATAATATAAGTGATATGGCTTTAAATGCAGGCGAAACAAACGAGTTAGCTTCAAACCCATGCGAAACACATGATTTAGCATCTAATCAATGCGAAGTAGAAGGCTGATCTTCAAATCCATGCGAAGCAAATGGTTTAGCTTCAAATACTTGTGATATACATTATTTCGTTTCAACAGCATGCGAAACAAACGAGTTAGATGCAAATCCATGCGAAACACATGATGTAGCTTCAAATCAATGCGAAGTAGAAGGCTTATCTTCGAATCCATGCGAAACAAATGGTTTACCTTCAAATACTTGTGATATACATGATTTAGCTTCAACTGCATGCGAAACAAACGAGTTAGCTTCAAATCCATGCGAAACAAATGACTTAGCAGCAAATCAATGCGAAGTAGAAGGCTGACCTTCGGATCCATGCGAAGCAAATGGTTTAGCTTCAAATACTTGTGATATACATGATTTAGCTTCAACAGCATGCGAAGCAAACAAGTTATCTTCAAATCCAAGCGAAACACATGATTTATCTTCAAATCAATGCTAAGTAGAAAGCTTAGCTTCAAATCCATGGGAATCAAATGGTTTAGCTTCAAATACTTGTGATATACATGATTTAGCTTCAACTGCATGCGAAACAAACGAGTTATCTTCAAATCCATGCGAAACAAATGACTTAGCAGCAAATCAATGCGAAGTAGAAGGCTGACCTTCGGATCCATGCGAAGCAAATGGTTTAGCTTCAAATACTTGTGATATACATGATTTAGCTTCAACAGCATGCGAAGCAAACAAGTTATCTTCAAATCCAAGCGAAACACATGATTTATCTTCAAATCAATGCTAAGTAGAAAGCTTAGCTTCAAATCCATGGTAATCAAATGGTTTAGCTTCAAATACTTGTGATATACATGATTTAGCTTCAACTGCTAGCGAAAAAACGAGTTAGCTTCAAATCCAAGCGAAACACATGATTTAGCCTCAAATCAATGCGAAGTAGAAGGCTTAGCTTCGAATAAATGCGAAGCAAATTGTTTAGCTTCAAATACTTGTGATACACTTGATTTAGCTGCAACTGCTAGCGAAAAAACGAGTTAGCTTCAAATCCAAGCGAAACACATGATTTAGCCTCAAATCAATGCGAAGTAGAAGGCTTAGCTTCGAATAAATGCGAAGCAAATTGTTTAGCTTCAAATACTTGTGGTACACTTGATTTAGCTTCAACAGCATGCGAAGCAAACGAGTTAGCATCAAATCCATGCGAACACATGATTTAGCTACAAATCAATGCGAATTAGAAGGGTTATCTTGGAATCCATGCGAAACAAATGGTTTAGCTTCAAATACTTGTGATATACATGATTTAGCTTCAACAGCATTGGAAACAAACGAGTTAACTTCAAGTCCAAGCGAAAAACATGATTTATCATCAAGTCAACGCGAAGTTGACGGCTTAGCTTCAAATCCATGCGAAACGAATGATTTAGCTTCACATACTTGAGAATATAAATGATATAGCTTCAAATGCAGGTGAAACAAACGAGTTAGCTTCAAGTCCAAGCGAAAAACATGATTTATCATCAAGTCAACGCGAAGTTGACGGCTTAGCTTCAAATCCATGCGAAACGAATGATTTAGCTTCACATATTTGAAAATATAAGTGATATGGCTTCAAATGCAGGCGAAACAAACGAGTTAGCTTCAAACCCATGCGATGCACATGATTTAGCATCTAATCAATGCGAAGTAGAAGGCTGATCTTCGAATCCATGCGAAGCAAATGGTTTAGCTTCAAATACTTGTGATATACATTATTTCGTTTCAACAGCATGCGAAACAAACGAGTTAGATTCAAATCCATGCGAAACACATGATGTAGCTTCAAATCAATGCGAAGTAGAAGGGTTACCTTCGAATCCATGCGAAACAAATGGTTTAGCCGCAAATACTTGTGATGTACATGATTCAGCTTCAACTGCATGCGAAACAGACGAGTTAGCTTCAAATCCATGCGGAACACATGATTTAGCTTCAAATGAATGCGAAGTGGAAGGCTTATCTTCGAATCCATGCGAAACAAATGGTTTAGCCGCAAATACTTGTGATATACATGATTCAGATTCAACTGCATGCGAAACAAACGAGTCAGGTTCAAATCCATGCGGAACACATGATTTAGCTTCAAATCAATGCGAAGTGGAAGGCTTATCTTCGAATCCATGCGAAACGAATAGTTTAGCTTCAAATACTTTTGATATACATGATTCAGATTCAACTGCCTGCGAAATAAACGAGTTAGCTTCAAATCCATGCGAAACACATGAATTAGCATCAAATCAATGCGAAGTGGAAGGCTTATCTTCGAATCCATGCGAAACGAATAGTTTAGCTTCAAATACTTTTGATATACATGATTTAGCTTCAACAGCATGCGAAGCAAACAAGTTATCTTCAAATCCAAGCGAAACACATGATTTATCTTCAAATCAATGCTAAGTAGAAAGCTTAGCTTCAAATCCATGGGAATCAAATGGTTTAGCTTCAAATACTTGTGATATACATGATTTAGCTTCAACTGCATGCGAAACAAACGAGTTATCTTCAAATCCATGCGAAACAAATGACTTAGCAGCAAATCAATGCGAAGTAGAAGGCTGACCTTCGGATCCATGCGAAGCAAATGGTTTAGCTTCAAATACTTGTGATATACATGATTTAGCTTCAACAGCATGCGAAGCAAACAAGTTATCTTCAAATCCAAGCGAAACACATGATTTATCTTCAAATCAATGCTAAGTAGAAAGCTTAGCTTCAAATCCATGGTAATCAAATGGTTTAGCTTCAAATACTTGTGATATACATGATTTAGCTTCAACTGCTAGCGAAAAAACGAGTTAGCTTCAAATCCAAGCGAAACACATGATTTAGCCTCAAATCAATGCGAAGTAGAAGGCTTAGCTTCGAATAAATGCGAAGCAAATTGTTTAGCTTCAAATACTTGTGATACACTTGATTTAGCTGCAACTGCTAGCGAAAAAACGAGTTAGCTTCAAATCCAAGCGAAACACATGATTTAGCCTCAAATCAATGCGAAGTAGAAGGCTTAGCTTCGAATAAATGCGAAGCAAATTGTTTAGCTTCAAATACTTGTGGTACACTTGATTTAGCTTCAACAGCATGCGAAGCAAACGAGTTAGCATCAAATCCATGCGAACACATGATTTAGCTACAAATCAATGCGAATTAGAAGGGTTATCTTGGAATCCATGCGAAACAAATGGTTTAGCTTCAAATACTTGTGATATACATGATTTAGCTTCAACAGCATTGGAAACAAACGAGTTAACTTCAAGTCCAAGCGAAAAACATGATTTATCATCAAGTCAACGCGAAGTTGACGGCTTAGCTTCAAATCCATGCGAAACGAATGATTTAGCTTCACATACTTGAGAATATAAATGATATAGCTTCAAATGCAGGTGAAACAAACGAGTTAGCTTCAAGTCCAAGCGAAAAACATGATTTATCATCAAGTCAACGCGAAGTTGACGGCTTAGCTTCAAATCCATGCGAAACGAATGATTTAGCTTCACATATTTGAAAATATAAGTGATATGGCTTCAAATGCAGGCGAAACAAACGAGTTAGCTTCAAACCCATGCGATGCACATGATTTAGCATCTAATCAATGCGAAGTAGAAGGCTGATCTTCGAATCCATGCGAAGCAAATGGTTTAGCTTCAAATACTTGTGATATACATTATTTCGTTTCAACAGCATGCGAAACAAACGAGTTAGATTCAAATCCATGCGAAACACATGATGTAGCTTCAAATCAATGCGAAGTAGAAGGGTTACCTTCGAATCCATGCGAAACAAATGGTTTAGCCGCAAATACTTGTGATGTACATGATTCAGCTTCAACTGCATGCGAAACAGACGAGTTAGCTTCAAATCCATGCGGAACACATGATTTAGCTTCAAATGAATGCGAAGTGGAAGGCTTATCTTCGAATCCATGCGAAACAAATGGTTTAGCCGCAAATACTTGTGATATACATGATTCAGATTCAACTGCATGCGAAACAAACGAGTCAGGTTCAAATCCATGCGGAACACATGATTTAGCTTCAAATCAATGCGAAGTGGAAGGCTTATCTTCGAATCCATGCGAAACGAATAGTTTAGCTTCAAATACTTTTGATATACATGATTCAGATTCAACTGCCTGCGAAATAAACGAGTTAGCTTCAAATCCATGCGAAACACATGAATTAGCATCAAATCAATGCGAAGTGGAAGGCTTATCTTCGAATCCATGCGAAACGAATAGTTTAGCTTCAAATACTTTTGATATACATGATTCAGATTCAACTGCCTGCGAAACAAACGAGTTAGCTTCAAATCCATGCGAAACACATGAATTAGCATCAAGTCAACGCGAAGTTGATGGCTTAGCTTCAAATCCATGCAAAACGAATGATTTAGCTTCACATACTTGATAATATAAGTGATATGGCTTCAAACGCAGGCGAAACAAACGAGTTAGCTTCAAACCCATGCGAAACACATGATTTAGCATCTAATCAATGCGAAGTAGAAGGCTGATCTTCGAATCCATGCGAAGCAAATGGTTTAGCTTCAAATACTTGTGATATACATGATTTAGTTTCAACAGCATGCGAAACAAACGAGTTAGATTCAAATCCATGCGGAACACATGATTTAGCTTCAAATCAATGCGAAGTGGAAGGCTTATCTTCGAAACCATGCGAAACGAATAGTTTAGCTTCAAATACTTTTGATATACATGATTCAGATTCAACTGCCTGCGAAATAAACGAGTTAGCTTCAAATCCATGCGAAACACATGAATTAGCATCAAGTCAACGCGAAGTTGATGGCTTAGCTTCAAATCCATGCAAAACGAATGATTTAGCTTCACATACTTGATAATATAAGTGATATGGCTTTAAATGCAGGCGAAACAAACGAGTTAGCTTCAAACCCATGCGAAACACATGATTTAGCATCTAATCAATGCGAAGTAGAAGGCTGATCTTCAAATCCATGCGAAGCAAATGGTTTAGCTTCAAATACTTGTGATATACATTATTTCGTTTCAACAGCATGCGAAACAAACGAGTTAGATTCAAATCCATGCGAAACACATGATGTAGCTTCAAATCAATGCGAAGTAGAAGGCTTATCTTCGAATCCATGCGAAACAAATGGTTTAGCTTCAAATACTTGTGATATACATGATTTAGCTTCAACTGCATGCGAAACAAACGAGTTAGCTTCAAATCCATGCGAAACAAATGACTTAGCAGCAAATCAATGCGAAGTAGAAGGCTGACCTTCGGATCCATGCGAAGCAAATGGTTTAGCTTCAAATACTTGTGATATACATGATTTAGCTTCAACAGCATGCGAAGCAAACAAGTTATCTTCAAATCCAAGCGAAACACATGATTTATCTTCAAATCAATGCTAAGTAGAAAGCTTAGCTTCAAATCCATGGGAATCAAATGGTTTAGCTTCAAATACTTGTGATATACATGATTTAGCTTCAACTGCATGCGAAACAAACGAGTTATCTTCAAATCCATGCGAAACAAATGACTTAGCAGCAAATCAATGCGAAGTAGAAGGCTGACCTTCGGATCCATGCGAAGCAAATGGTTTAGCTTCAAATACTTGTGATATACATGATTTAGCTTCAACAGCATGCGAAGCAAACAAGTTATCTTCAAATCCAAGCGAAACACATGATTTATCTTCAAATCAATGCTAAGTAGAAAGCTTAGCTTCAAATCCATGGTAATCAAATGGTTTAGCTTCAAATACTTGTGATATACATGATTTAGCTTCAACTGCTAGCGAAAAAACGAGTTAGCTTCAAATCCAAGCGAAACACATGATTTAGCCTCAAATCAATGCGAAGTAGAAGGCTTAGCTTCGAATAAATGCGAAGCAAATTGTTTAGCTTCAAATACTTGTGATACACTTGATTTAGCTGCAACTGCTAGCGAAAAAACGAGTTAGCTTCAAATCCAAGCGAAACACATGATTTAGCCTCAAATCAATGCGAAGTAGAAGGCTTAGCTTCGAATAAATGCGAAGCAAATTGTTTAGCTTCAAATACTTGTGGTACACTTGATTTAGCTTCAACAGCATGCGAAGCAAACGAGTTAGCATCAAATCCATGCGAACACATGATTTAGCTACAAATCAATTCGAATTAGAAGGGTTATCTTGGAATCCATGCGAAACAAATGGTTTAGCTTCAAATACTTGTGATATACATGATTTAGCTTCAACAGCATTGGAAACAAACGAGTTAACTTCAAGTCCAAGCGAAAAACATGATTTATCATCAAGTCAACGCGAAGTTGACGGCTTAGCTTCAAATCCATGCGAAACGAATGATTTAGCTTCACATACTTGAGAATATAAATGATATAGCTTCAAATGCAGGTGAAACAAACGAGTTAGCTTCAAGTCCAAGCGAAAAACATGATTTATCATCAAGTCAACGCGAAGTTGACGGCTTAGCTTCAAATCCATGCGAAACGAATGATTTAGCTTCACATATTTGAAAATATAAGTGATATGGCTTCAAATGCAGGCGAAACAAACGAGTTAGCTTCAAACCCATGCGATGCACATGATTTAGCATCTAATCAATGCGAAGTAGAAGGCTGATCTTCGAATCCATGCGAAGCAAATGGTTTAGCTTCAAATACTTGTGATATACATTATTTCGTTTCAACAGCATGCGAAACAAACGAGTTAGATTCAAATCCATGCGAAACACATGATGTAGCTTCAAATCAATGCGAAGTAGAAGGGTTACCTTCGAATCCATGCGAAACAAATGGTTTAGCCGCAAATACTTGTGATGTACATGATTCAGCTTCAACTGCATGCGAAACAGACGAGTTAGCTTCAAATCCATGCGGAACACATGATTTAGCTTCAAATGAATGCGAAGTGGAAGGCTTATCTTCGAATCCATGCGAAACAAATGGTTTAGCCGCAAATACTTGTGATATACATGATTCAGATTCAACTGCATGCGAAACAAACGAGTCAGGTTCAAATCCATGCGGAACACATGATTTAGCTTCAAATCAATGCGAAGTGGAAGGCTTATCTTCGAATCCATGCGAAACGAATAGTTTAGCTTCAAATACTTTTGATATACATGATTCAGATTCAACTGCCTGCGAAACAAACGAGTTAGCTTCAAATCCATGCGAAACACATGAATTAGCATCAAGTCAACGCGAAGTTGATGGCTTAGCTTCAAATCCATGCAAAACGAATGATTTAGCTTCACATACTTGATAATATAAGTGATATGGCTTCAAACGCAGGCGAAACAAACGAGTTAGCTTCAAACCCATGCGAAACACATGATTTAGCATCTAATCAATGCGAAGTAGAAGGCTGATCTTCGAATCCATGCGAAGCAAATGGTTTAGCTTCAAATACTTGTGATATACATGATTTAGTTTCAACAGCATGCGAAACAAACGAGTTAGATTCAAATCCATGCGAAACACATGATTTAGATTAAAATCAATGCGAAGTAGAAGGCTTATCTTCGGATCCATGCGAAACAAATGTTTTAGCTTCAAATACTTGTGATATACATGATTTAGCTTCAACTGCATGCGAAACAAACGAGTTAGCTTCAAATCCATGCGAAACAAATGACTTAGCAGCAAATCAATGCGAAGTAGAAGGCTGACCTTCGGATCCATGCGAAGCAAATGGTTTAGCTTCAAATACTTGTGATATACATGATTTAGCTTCAACAGCATGCGAAGCAAACAAGTTATCTTCAAATCCAAGCGAAACACATGATTTATCTTCAAATCAATGCTAAGTAGAAAGCTTAGCTTCAAATCCATGGGAATCAAATGGTTTAGCTTCAAATACTTGTGATATACATGATTTAGCTTCAACTGCATGCGAAACAAACGAGTTATCTTCAAATCCATGCGAAACAAATGACTTAGCAGCAAATCAATGCGAAGTAGAAGGCTGACCTTCGGATCCATGCGAAGCAAATGGTTTAGCTTCAAATACTTGTGATATACATGATTTAGCTTCAACAGCATGCGAAGCAAACAAGTTATCTTCAAATCCAAGCGAAACACATGATTTATCTTCAAATCAATGCTAAGTAGAAAGCTTAGCTTCAAATCCATGGTAATCAAATGGTTTAGCTTCAAATACTTGTGATATACATGATTTAGCTTCAACTGCTAGCGAAAAAACGAGTTAGCTTCAAATCCAAGCGAAACACATGATTTAGCCTCAAATCAATGCGAAGTAGAAGGCTTAGCTTCGAATAAATGCGAAGCAAATTGTTTAGCTTCAAATACTTGTGATACACTTGATTTAGCTGCAACTGCTAGCGAAAAAACGAGTTAGCTTCAAATCCAAGCGAAACACATGATTTAGCCTCAAATCAATGCGAAGTAGAAGGCTTAGCTTCGAATAAATGCGAAGCAAATTGTTTAGCTTCAAATACTTGTGGTACACTTGATTTAGCTTCAACAGCATGCGAAGCAAACGAGTTAGCATCAAATCCATGCGAACACATGATTTAGCTACAAATCAATTCGAATTAGAAGGGTTATCTTGGAATCCATGCGAAACAAATGGTTTAGCTTCAAATACTTGTGATATACATGATTTAGCTTCAACAGCATTGGAAACAAACGAGTTAACTTCAAGTCCAAGCGAAAAACATGATTTATCATCAAGTCAACGCGAAGTTGACGGCTTAGCTTCAAATCCATGCGAAACGAATGATTTAGCTTCACATACTTGAGAATATAAATGATATAGCTTCAAATGCAGGTGAAACAAACGAGTTAGCTTCAAGTCCAAGCGAAAAACATGATTTATCATCAAGTCAACGCGAAGTTGACGGCTTAGCTTCAAATCCATGCGAAACGAATGATTTAGCTTCACATATTTGAAAATATAAGTGATATGGCTTCAAATGCAGGCGAAACAAACGAGTTAGCTTCAAACCCATGCGATGCACATGATTTAGCATCTAATCAATGCGAAGTAGAAGGCTGATCTTCGAATCCATGCGAAGCAAATGGTTTAGCTTCAAATACTTGTGATATACATTATTTCGTTTCAACAGCATGCGAAACAAACGAGTTAGATTCAAATCCATGCGAAACACATGATGTAGCTTCAAATCAATGCGAAGTAGAAGGGTTACCTTCGAATCCATGCGAAACAAATGGTTTAGCCGCAAATACTTGTGATGTACATGATTCAGCTTCAACTGCATGCGAAACAGACGAGTTAGCTTCAAATCCATGCGGAACACATGATTTAGCTTCAAATGAATGCGAAGTGGAAGGCTTATCTTCGAATCCATGCGAAACAAATGGTTTAGCCGCAAATACTTGTGATATACATGATTCAGATTCAACTGCATGCGAAACAAACGAGTCAGGTTCAAATCCATGCGGAACACATGATTTAGCTTCAAATCAATGCGAAGTGGAAGGCTTATCTTCGAATCCATGCGAAACGAATAGTTTAGCTTCAAATACTTTTGATATACATGATTCAGATTCAACTGCCTGCGAAACAAACGAGTTAGCTTCAAATCCATGCGAAACACATGAATTAGCATCAAGTCAACGCGAAGTTGATGGCTTAGCTTCAAATCCATGCAAAACGAATGATTTAGCTTCACATACTTGATAATATAAGTGATATGGCTTCAAACGCAGGCGAAACAAACG
This sequence comes from Megalopta genalis, assembly GCF_051020955.1. Taxonomy (NCBI): domain Eukaryota; kingdom Metazoa; phylum Arthropoda; class Insecta; order Hymenoptera; family Halictidae; genus Megalopta; species Megalopta genalis. Next base: position 128,006 of record NW_027476347.1, read on the forward strand.
AGTTAGCTTCAAACCCATGCGAAACACATGATTTAGCATCTAATCAATGCGAAGTAGAAGGCTGATCTTCGAATCCATGCGAAGCAAATGGTTTAGCTTCAAATACTTGTGATATACATGATTTAGTTTCAACAGCATGCGAAACAAACGAGTTAGATTCAAATCCATGCGAAACACATGATTTAGATTAAAATCAATGCGAAGTAGAAGGCTTATCTTCGGATCCATGCGAAACAAATGTTTTAGCTTCAAATACTTGTGATATACATGATTCAGCTTCAACTGCATGCGAAACAAACGAGTCAGCTTCAAATCCATGCGGAACACATGATTTAGCTTCAAATCAATGCGAAGTGGAAGGCTTATCTTCGAATCCATGCGAAACGAATAGTTTAGCTTCAAATACTTTTGATATACATGATTCAGATTCAACTGCCTGCGAAATAAACGAGTTAGCTTCAAATCCATGCGAAACACATGAATTAGCATCAAGTCAACGCGAAGTTGATGGCTTAGCTTCAAATCCATGCAAAACGAATGATTTAGCTTCACATACTTGATAATATAAGTGATATGGCTTTAAATGCAGGCGAAACAAACGAGTTAGCTTCAAACCCATGCGAAACACATGATTTAGCATCTAATCAATGCGAAGTAGAAGGCTGATCTTCGAATCCATGCGAAGCAAATGGTTTAGCTTCAAATACTTGTGATATACATGATTTAGTTTCAACAGCATGCGAAACAAACGAGTTAGATTCAAATCCATGCGAAACACATGATTTAGCTTCAAATCAATGCGAGCTAGGAGGCTTATCTTCGAATCCATGCGAAACAAATGGATTAGCTTCATATACTTGTGATATACATGATTTAGCTTCAACAGCATGCGAGACAAACGAGTTAACTTCAAATCCATGCGAAACACATGATTTAGCATCTAATCAATGCGAAGTAGAAGGCTGATCTTCGAATCCATGCGAAGCAAATGGTTTAGCTTCAAATACTTGTGATATACATTATTTCGTTTCAACAGCATGCGAAACAAACGAGTTAGATTCAAATCCATGCGAAACACATGATGTAGCTTCAAATCAATGCGAAGTAGAAGGCTTATCTTCGAATCCATGCGAAACAAATGGTTTAGCTTCAAATACTTGTGATATACATGATTTAGCTTCAACTGCATGCGAAACAAACGAGTTAGCTTCAAATCCATGCGAAACAAATGACTTAGCAGCAAATCAATGCGAAGTAGAAGGCTGACCTTCGGATCCATGCGAAGCAAATGGTTTAGCTTCAAATACTTGTGATATACATGATTTAGCTTCAACAGCATGCGAAGCAAACAAGTTATCTTCAAATCCAAGCGAAACACATGATTTATCTTCAAATCAATGCTAAGTAGAAAGCTTAGCTTCAAATCCATGGAAATCAAATGGTTTAGCTTCGAATACTTGTGATATACATGATTTAGCTTCAACTGCATGCGAAACAAACGAGTTATCTTCAAATCCATGCGAAACAAATGACTTAGCAGCAAATCAATGCGAAGTAGAAGGCTGACCTTCGGATCCATGCGAAGCAAATGGTTTAGCTTCAAATACTTGTGATATACATGATTTAGCTTCAACAGCATGCGAAGCAAACAAGTTATCTTCAAATCCAAGCGAAACACATGATTTATCTTCAAATCAATGCTAAGTAGAAAGCTTAGCTTCAAATCCATGGTAATCAAATGGTTTAGCTCCAAATACTTGTGATACACTTGATTTAGCTTCAACAGCATGCGAAATAAACGAGTTAGCTTCAAATCCATGCGAAACACATGATTTAGCTTCAAATCAATGCGAATTAGAAGGGTTATCTTCGATTCCATGCGATACAAATGGTTTAGCTTCAAATAATTGTGATATACATGATTTAGCTTCAACAGCATGCGAAACAAACGAGTTAGTTTCAAATCCATGCGAAACAAATGATTTAGCATCAAATCAATGCGAAGTAGAAGGCTGACCTTCGAATCCATGCGAAGCAAATGGTTTAGGTTCAAATACTTGTGATATACATGATTTAGTTCCTACAGCATGCGAAACAAACGAGTTAGCATCAAATCCATGCGAACACATGATTTAGCTACAAATCAATGCGAATTAGAAGGGTTATCTTGGAATCCATGCGAAACAAATGGTTTAGCTTCAAATACTTGTGATATACATGATTTAGCTTCAACAGCATTGGAAACAAACGAGTTAACTTCAAGTCCAAGCGAAAAACATGATTTATCATCAAGTCAACGCGAAGTTGACGGCTTAGCTTCAAATCCATGCGAAACGAATGATTTAGCTTCACATACTTGAGAATATAAATGATATAGCTTCAAATGCAGGTGAAACAAACGAGTTAGCTTCAAGTCCAAGCGAAAAACATGATTTATCATCAAGTAAACGCGAAGTTGACGGCTTAGCTTCAAATCCATGCGAAACGAATAGTTTAGCTTCAAATACTTTTGATATACATGATTCAGATTCAACTGCCTGCGAAATAAACGAGTTAGCTTCAAATCCATGCGAAACACATGAATTAGCATCAAGTCAACGCGAAGTTGATGGCTTAGCTTCAAATCCATGCAAAACGAATGATTTAGCTTCACATACTTGATAATATAAGTGATATGGCTTTAAATCCAGGCGAAACAAACGAGTTAGCTTCAAACCCATGCGAAACACATGATTTAGCATCTAATCAATGCGAAGTAGAAGGCTGATCTTCGAATCCATGCGAAGCAAATGGTTTAGCTTCAAATACTTGTGATATACATGATTTAGTTTCAACAGCATGCGAAACAAACGAGTTAGATTCAAATCCATGCGAAACACATGATTTAGCTTCAAATCAATGCGAGCTAGGAGGCTTATCTTCGAATCCATGCGAAACAAATGGATTAGCTTCATATACTTGTGATATACATGATTTAGCTTCAACAGCATGCGAGACAAACGAGTTAACTTCAAATCCATGCGAAACACATGATTTAGCATCTAATCAAAGCGAAGTAGAAGGCTGATCTTCGAATCCATGCGAAGCAAATGGTTTAGCTTCAAATACTTGTGATATACATTATTTCGTTTCAACAGCATGCGAAACAAACGAGTTAGATTCAAATCCATGCGAAACACATGATGTAGCTTCAAATCAATGCGAAGTAGAAGGCTTATCTTCGAATCCATGCGAAACAAATGGTTTAGCTTCAAATACTTGTGATATACATGATTTAGCTTCAACTGCATGCGAAACAAACGAGTTAGCTTCAAATCCATGCGAAACAAATGACTTAGCAGCAAATCAATGCGAAGTAGAAGGCTGACCTTCGGATCCATGCGAAGCAAATGGTTTAGCTTCAAATACTTGTGATATACATGATTTAGCTTCAACAGCATGCGAAGCAAACAAGTTATCTTCAAATCCAAGCGAAACACATGATTTATCTTCAAATCAATGCTAAGTAGAAAGCTTAGCTTCAAATCCATGGGAATCAAATGGTTTAGCTTCAAATACTTGTGACATACATGATTTAGCTTCAACTGCTAGCGAAAAAACGAGTTAGCTTCAAATCCAAGCGAAACACACGATTTAGCCTCAAATCAATGCGAAGTAGAAGGCTTAGCTTCGAATAAATGCGAAGCAAATTGTTTAGCTTCAAATACTTGTGATACACTTGATTTAGCTGCAACTGCTAGCGAAAAAACGAGTTAGCTTCAAATCCAAGCGAAAAACATGATTTAGCCTCAAATCAATGCGAAGTAGAAGGCTTAGCTTCGAATAAATGCGAAGCAAATTGTTTAGCTTCAAATACTTGTGGTACACTTGATTTAGCTTCAACAGCATGCGAAGCAAACGAGTTAGCATCAAATCCATGCGAACACATGATTTAGCTACAAATCAATGCGAATTAGAAGGGTTATCTTGGAATCCATGCGAAACAAATGGTTTAGCTTCAAATACTTGTGATATACATGATTTAGCTTCAACAGCATTGGAAACAAACGAGTTAACTTCAAGTCCAAGCGAAAAACATGATTTATCATCAAGTCAACGCGAAGTTGACGGCTTAGCTTCAAATCCATGCGAAACGAATGATTTAGCTTCACATACTTGAGAATATAAATGATATAGCTTCAAATGCAGGTGAAACAAACGAGTTAGCTTCAAGTCCAAGCGAAAAACATGATTTATCATCAAGTCAACGCGAAGTTGACGGCTTAGCTTCAAATCCATGCGAAACGAATGATTTAGCTTCACATATTTGAAAATATAAGTGATATGGCTTCAAATGCAGGCGAAACAAACGAGTTAGCTTCAAACCCATGCGATGCACATGATTTAGCATCTAATCAATGCGAAGTAGAAAGCTGATCTTCGAATCCATGCGAAGCAAATGGTTTAGCTTCAAATACTTGTGATATACATTATTTCGTTTCAACAGCATGCGAAACAAACGAGTTAGATTCAAATCCATGCGAAACACATGATGTAGCTTCAAATCAATGCGAAGTAGAACGGTTACCTTCGAATCCATGCGAAACAAATGGTTTAGCCGCAAATACTTGTGATGTACATGATTCAGCTTCAACTGCATGCGAAACAGACGAGTTAGCTTCAAATCCATGCGGAACACATGATTTAGATTAAAATCAATGCGAAGTAGAAGGCTTATCATCGAATAAATGCGAAACAAATGATATAGCTTCAAATACTTGTAATGTACATGATTTAGCTTCAACAGCATGTGAAACAAACGAGTTAGCTTCAAACCCATGCGGAACACATGATTTAGCATCTAATCAATGAGAAGAAGAATGCTGATCTTCGCAATCCATGCGAAGCAAATGGTTTAGCTTCAAATACTTGTGATACACTTGATTTAGCTTCAACTGCATGCGAGACAAACGAGTTAACTTCAAATCCATGCGAAACAAATGATTTAGCTTCAAATCAATGCGATGTGGAAGGCTAATCTTCGAATCCATGCGAAACAAATGGTTTAGCTTCAAATACTTGTGATATACATGATTTAGCATCAACAGCATGCGAAACAAACGAGTTAGCTTCAAGTCCAAGCGAAAAACATGATTTATCATCAAGTCAACGCGAATTTGACGGCTTAGCTTCAAATCCATGCGCAACGAATGATTTAGCTTCACATACTTGAGAATATAAGTGATATAGCTTCAAATGCAGGTGAAACAAACGAGTTAGCTTCAAACCCATGCGAAACACATGATTTAGCATCTAATCAATGCGAAGTAGAAGGCTGATCTTCGAATCCATGCGAAGCAAATTGTTTAGCTTCAAATACTTGTGATACACTTGATTTAGCTGCAACTGCTAGCGAAAAAACGAGTTAGCTTCAAATCCAAGCGAAAAACATGATTTAGCCTCAAATCAATGCGAAGTAGAAGGCTTAGCTTCGAATAAATGCGAAGCAAATTGTTTAGCTTCAAATACTTGTGGTACACTTGATTTAGCTTCAACAGCATGCGAAGCAAACGAGTTAGCATCAAATCCATGCGAACACATGATTTAGCTACAAATCAATGCGAATTAGAAGGGTTATCTTGGAATCCATGCGAAACAAATGGTTTAGCTTCAAATACTTGTGATATACATGATTTAGCTTCAACAGCATTGGAAACAAACGAGTTAACTTCAAGTCCAAGCGAAAAACATGATTTATCATCAAGTCAACGCGAAGTTGACGGCTTAGCTTCAAATCCATGCGAAACGAATGATTTAGCTTCACATACTTGAGAATATAAATGATATAGCTTCAAATGCAGGTGAAACAAACGAGTTAGCTTCAAGTCCAAGCGAAAAACATGATTTATCATCAAGTCAACGCGAAGTTGACGGCTTAGCTTCAAATCCATGCGAAACGAATGATTTAGCTTCACATATTTGAAAATATAAGTGATATGGCTTCAAATGCAGGCGAAACAAACGAGTTAGCTTCAAACCCATGCGATGCACATGATTTAGCATCTAATCAATGCGAAGTAGAAAGCTGATCTTCGAATCCATGCGAAGCAAATGGTTTAGCTTCAAATACTTGTGATATACATTATTTCGTTTCAACAGCATGCGAAACAAACGAGTTAGATTCAAATCCATGCGAAACACATGATGTAGCTTCAAATCAATGCGAAGTAGAACGGTTACCTTCGAATCCATGCGAAACAAATGGTTTAGCCGCAAATACTTGTGATGTACATGATTCAGCTTCAACTGCATGCGAAACAGACGAGTTAGCTTCAAATCCATGCGGAACACATGATTTAGATTAAAATCAATGCGAAGTAGAAGGCTTATCATCGAATAAATGCGAAACAAATGATATAGCTTCAAATACTTGTAATGTACATGATTTAGCTTCAACAGCATGTGAAACAAACGAGTTAGCTTCAAACCCATGCGGAACACATGATTTAGCATCTAATCAATGAGAAGAAGAATGCTGATCTTCGCAATCCATGCGAAGCAAATGGTTTAGCTTCAAATACTTGTGATACACTTGATTTAGCTTCAACTGCATGCGAGACAAACGAGTTAACTTCAAATCCATGCGAAACAAATGATTTAGCTTCAAATCAATGCGATGTGGAAGGCTAATCTTCGAATCCATGCGAAACAAATGGTTTAGCTTCAAATACTTGTGATATACATGATTTAGCATCAACAGCATGCGAAACAAACGAGTTAGCTTCAAGTCCAAGCGAAAAACATGATTTATCATCAAGTCAACGCGAATTTGACGGCTTAGCTTCAAATCCATGCGCAACGAATGATTTAGCTTCACATACTTGAGAATATGAGTGATATAGCTTCAAATGCAGGTGAAACAAACGAGTTAGCTTCAAACCCATGCGAAACACATGATTTAGCATCTAATCAATGCGAAGTAGAAGGCTGATCTTCGAATCCATGCGAAGCAAATTGTTTAGCTTCAAATACTTGTGATACACTTGATTTAGCTTCAACAGCATGCGAAGCAAACGAGTTATCATCAAATCCAAGCGAAACACATGATTTATCTTCATATCAATGCTAAGTAGAAAGCTTAGCTTCAAATCCATGGGAATCAAATGGTTTAGCTTCAAATACTTGTGATATACATGATTTAGCTTCAACTGCTAGCGAAAAAACGAGTTAGCTTCAAACCCATGCGAAACACATGATTTAGCATCTAATCAATGCGAAGTAGAAGGCTGATCTTCGAATCCATGCGAAGCAAATTGTTTAGCTCCAAATACTTGTGATACACTTGATTTAGCTTCAACAGCATGCGAAATAAACGAGTTAGCTTCAAATCCATGCGAAACACATGATTTAGCTTCAAATCAATGCGAATTAGAAGGGTTATCTTCGATTCCATGCGATACAAATGGTTTAGCTTCAAATAATTGTGATATACATGATTTAGCTTCAACAGCATGCGAAACAAACGAGTTAGTTTCAAATCCATGCGAAACAAATGATTTAGCATCAAATCAATGCGAAGTAGAAGGCTGACCTTCGAATCCATGCGAAGCAAATGGTTTAGGTTCAAATACTTGTGATATACATGATTTAGTTCCTACAGCATGCGAAACAAACGAGTTAGAATCAAATCCATGCGAAACACATGATTTAGCATCTAATCAATGCGAAGTAGAAGGCTGATCTTCGAATCCATGCGAAGCAAATGGTTTAGCTTCAAATACTTGTGATATACATGATTTAGTTTCAACAGCATGCGAAACAAACGAGTTAGATTCAAATCCATGCGAAACACATGATTTAGCTTCAAATCAATGCGAGCTAGGAGGCTTATCTCCGAATCCATGCGAAACAAATGGATTAGCTTCATATACTTGTGATATACATGATTTAGCTTCAACAGCATGCGAGACAAACGAGTTAACTTCAAATCCATGCGAAACACATGATTTAGCATCTAATCAATGCGAAGTAGAAGGCTGATCTTCGAATCCATGCGAAGCAAATGGTTTAGCTTCAAATACTTGTGATATACATTATTTCGTTTCAACAGCATGCGAAACAAACGAGTTAGATTCAAATCCATGCGAAACACATGATGTAGCTTCAAATCAATGCGAAGTAGAAGGCTTATCTTCGAATCCATGCGAAACAAATGGTTTAGCTTCAAATACTTGTGATATACATGATTTAGCTTCAACTGCATGCGAAACAAACGAGTTAGCTTCAAATCCATGCGAAACAAATGACTTAGCAGCAAATCAATGCGAAGTAGAAGGCTGACCTTCGGATCCATGCGAAGTAGAAGGCTGACCTTCGGATCCATGCGAAGCAAATGGTTTAGCTTCAAATACTTGTGATATACATGATTTAGCTTCAACAGCATGCGAAGCAAACAAGTTATCTTCAAATCCAAGCGAAACACATGATTTATCTTCAAATCAATGCTAAGTACAAAGCTTAGCTTCAAATCCATGGGAATCAAATGGTTTAGCTTCAAATACTTGTGATATACATGATTTAGCTTCAACTGCTAGCGAAAAAACGAGTTAGCTTCAAATCCAAGCGAAACACACGATTTAGCCTCAAATCAATGCGAAGTAGAAGGCTTAGCTTCGAATAAATGCGAAGCAAATTGTTTAGCTTCAAATACTTGTGATACACTTGATTTAGCTGCAACTGCTAGCGAAAAAACGAGTTAGCTTCAAATCCAAGCGAAACACATGATTTAGCCTCAAATCAATGCGAAGTAGAAGGCTTAGCTTCGAATAAATGCGAAGCAAATTGTTTAGCTTCAAATACTTGTGGTACACTTGATTTAGCTTCAACAGCATGCGAAGCAAACGAGTTAGCATCAAATCCATGCGAACACATGATTTAGCTACAAATCAATGCGAATTAGAAGGGTTATCTTGGAATCCATGCGAAACAAATGGTTTAGCTTCAAATACTTGTGATATACATGATTTAGCTTCAACAGCATTGGAAACAAACGAGTTAACTTCAAGTCCAAGCGAAAAACATGATTTATCATCAAGTCAACGCGAAGTTGACGGCTTAGCTTCAAACCCATGCGAAACGAATGATTTAGCTTCACATACTTGAGAATATAAATGATATAGCTTCAAATGCAGGTGAAACAAACGAGTTAGCTTCAAGTCCAAGCGAAAAACATGATTTATCATCAAGTCAACGCGAAGTTGACGGCTTAGCTTCAAATCCATGCGAAACGAATGATTTAGCTTCACATATTTGAAAATATAAGTGATATGGCTTCAAATGCAGGCGAAACAAACGAGTTAGCTTCAAACCCATGCGATGCACATGATTTAGCATCTAATCAATGCGAAGTAGAAAGCTGATCTTCGAATCCATGCGAAGCAAATGGTTTAGCTTCAAATACTTGTGATATACATTATTTCGTTTCAACAGCATGCGAAACAAACGAGTTAGATTCAAATCCATGCGAAACACATGATGTAGCTTCAAATCAATGCGAAGTAGAAGGGTTACCTTCGAATCCATGCGAAACAAATGGTTTAGCCGCAAATACTTGTGATGTACATGATTCAGCTTCAACTGCATGCGAAACAGACGAGTTAGCTTCAAATCCATGCGGACCACATGATTTAGATTAAAATCAATGCGAAGTAGAAGGCTTATCATCGAATAAATGCGAAACAAATGATATAGCTTCAAATACTTGTGATATACATGATTTAGCTTCAACAGCATGTGAAACAAACGAGTTAGCTTCAAACCCATGCGAAACACATGATTTAGCATCTAATCAATGAGAAGAAGAATGCTGATCTTCGCAATCCATGCGAAGCAAATGGTTTAGCTTCAAATACTTGTGATACACTTGATTTAGCTTCAACTGCATGCGAGACAAACGAGTTAACTTCAAATCCATGCGAAACAAATGATTTAGCTTCAAATCAATGCGATGTGGAAGGCTAATCTTCGAATCCATGCGAAACAAATGGTTTAGCTTCAAATACTTGTGATATACATGATTTAGCTTCAACAGCATGCGAAACAAACGAGTTAGCTTCAAGTCCAAGCGAAAAACATGATTTATCATCAAGTCAACGCGAAGTTGACGGCTTAGCTTCAAATCCATGCGCAACGAATGATTTAGCTTCACATACTTGAGAATATAAGTGATATAGCTTCAAATGCAGGTGAAACAAACGAGTTAGCTTCAAACCCATGCGAAACACATGATTTAGCATCTAATCAATGCGAAGTAGAAGGCTGATCTTCGAATCCATGCGAAGCAAATTGTTTAGCTTCAAATACTTGTGATACACTTGATTTAGCTTCAACAGCATGCGAAGCAAACGAGTTATCATCAAATCCAAGCGAAACACATGATTTATCTTCATATCAATGCTAAGTAGAAAGCTTAGCTTCAAATCCATGGGAATCAAATGGTTTAGCTTCAAATACTTGTGATATACATGATTTAGCTTCAACTGCTAGCGAAAAAACGAGTTAGCTTCAAACCCATGCGAAACACATGATTTAGCATCTAATCAATGCGAAGTAGAAGGCTGATCTTCGAATCCATGCGAAGCAAATTGTTTAGCTCCAAATACTTGTGATACACTTGATTTAGCTTCAACAGCATGCGAAATAAACGAGTTAGCTTCAAATCCATGCGAAACACATGATTTAGCTTCAAATCAATGCGAATTAGAAGGGTTATCTTCGATTCCATGCGATACAAATGGTTTAGCTTCAAATAATTGTGATATACATGATTTAGCTTCAACAGCATGCGAAACAAACGAGTTAGTTTCAAATCCATGCGAAACAAATGATTTAGCATCAAATCAATGCGAAGTAGAAGGCTGACCTTCGAATCCATGCGAAGCAAATGGTTTAGGTTCAAATACTTGTGATATACATGATTTAGTTCCTACAGCATGCGAAACAAACGAGTTAGAATCAAATCCATGCGAAACACATGATTTAGCATCTAATCAATGCGAAGTAGAAGGCTGATCTTCGAATCCATGCGAAGCAAATGGTTTAGCTTCAAATACTTGTGATATACATGATTTAGTTTCAACAGCATGCGAAACAAACGAGTTAGATTCAAATCCATGCGAAACACATGATTTAGCTTCAAATCAATGCGAGCTAGGAGGCTTATCTCCGAATCCATGCGAAACAAATGGATTAGCTTCATATACTTGTGATATACATGATTTAGCTTCAACAGCATGCGAGACAAACGAGTTAACTTCAAATCCATGCGAAACACATGATTTAGCATCTAATCAATGCGAAGTAGAAGGCTGATCTTCGAATCCATGCGAAGCAAATGGTTTAGCTTCAAATACTTGTGATATACATTATTTCGTTTCAACAGCATGCGAAACAAACGAGTTAGATTCAAATCCATGCGAAACACATGATGTAGCTTCAAATCAATGCGAAGTAGAAAGCTTATCTTCGAATCCATGCGAAACAAATGGTTTAGCTTCAAATACTTGTGATATACATGATTTAGCTTCAACTGCATGCGAAACAAACGAGTTAGCTTCAAATCCATGCGAAACAAATGACTTAGCAGCAAATCAATGCGAAGTAGAAGGCTGACCTTCGGATCCATGCGAAGCAAATGGTTTAGCTTCAAATACTTGTGATATACATGATTTAGCTTCAACAGCATGCGAAGCAAACAAGTTATCTTCAAATCCAAGCGAAACACATGATTTATCTTCAAATCAATGCTAAGTAGAAAGCTTAGCTTCAAATCCATGGGAAACAAATGGTTTAGCTTCAAATACTTGTGATATACATGATTTAGCTTCAACTGCTAGCGAAAAAACGAGTCAGCTTCAAATCCAAGCGAAACACATGATTTAGCCTCAAATCAATGCGAAGTAGAAGGCTTAGCTTCGAATAAATGCGAAGCAAATTGTTTAGCTTCAAATACTTGTGATACACTTGATTTAGCTGCAACTGCTAGCGAAAAAACGAGTTAGCTTCAAATCCAAGCGAAACACATGATTTAGCCTCAAATCAATGCGAAGTAGAAGGCTTAGCTTCGAATAAATGCGAAGCAAATTGTTTAGCTTCAAATACTTGTGGTACACTTGATTTAGCTTCAACAGCATGCGAAGCAAACGAGTTAGCATCAAATCCATGCGAACACATGATTTAGCTACAAATCAATGCGAATTAGAAGGGTTATCTTGGAATCCATGCGAAACAAATGGTTTAGCTTCAAATACTTGTGATATACATGATTTAGCTTCAACAGCATTGGAAACAAACGAGTTAACTTCAAGTCCAAGCGAAAAACATGATTTATCATCAAGTCAACGCGAAGTTGACGGCTTAGCTTCAAATCCATGCGAAACGAATGATTTAGCTTCACATACTTGAGAATATAAATGATATAGCTTCAAATGCAGGTGAAACAAACGAGTTAGCTTCAAGTCCAAGCGAAAAACATGATTTATCATCAAGTCAACGCGAAGTTGACGGCTTAGCTTCAAATCCATGCGAAACGAATGATTTAGCTTCACATATTTGAAAATAAAAGTGATATGGCTTCAAATGCAGGCGAAACAAACGAGTTAGCTTCAAACCCATGCGATGCACATGATTTAGCATCTAATCAATGCGAAGTAGAAGGCTGATCTTCGAATCCATGCGAAGCAAATGGTTTAGCTTCAAATACTTGTGATATACATTATTTCGTTTCAACAGCATGCGAAACAAACGAGTTAGATTCAAATCCATGCGAAACACATGATGTAGCTTCAAATCAATGCGAAATAGAAGGGTTACCTTCGAATCCATGCGAAACAAATGGTTTAGCCGCAAATACTTGTGATGTACATGATTCAGCTTCAACTGCATGCGAAACAGACGAGTTAGCTTCAAATCCATGCGGAACACATGATTTAGATTAAAATCAATGCGAAGTAGAAGGCTTATCTTCGAATAAATGCGAAACAAATGATATAGCTTCAAATACTTGTGATATACATGATTTAGCTTCAACAGCATGTGAAACAAACGAGTTAGCTTCAAACCCATGCGAAACACATGATTTAGCATCTAATCAATGAGAAGTAGAATGCTGATCTTCGCAATCCATGCGAAGCAAATGGTTTAGCTTCAAATACCTGTGATATACATGATTTAGCTTCAACAGCATGCGAAGCAAACAAGTTATCTTCAAATCCAAGCGAAACACATGATTTATCTTCAAATCAATGCTAAGTAGAAAGCTTAGCTTCAAATCCATGGGAATCAAATGGTTTAGCTTCAAATACTTGTGATATACATGATTTAGCTTCAACTGCTAGCGAAAAAACGAGTTAGCTTCAAATCCAAGCGAAACACATGATTTAGCCTCAAATCAATGCGAAGTAGAAGGCTTAGCTTCGAATAAATGCGAAGCAAATTGTTTAGCTTCATATACTTGTGATACACTTGATTTAGCTGCAACTGCTAGCGAAAAAACGAGTTAGCTTCAAATCCAAGCGAAACACATGATTTAGCCTCAAATCAATGCGAAGTAGAAGGCTTAGCTTCGAATAAATGCGAAGCAAATTGTTTAGCTTCAAATACTTGTGGTACACTTGATTTAGCTTCAACAGCATGCGAAGCAAACGAGTTAGCATCAAATCCATGCGAACACATGATTTAGCTACAAATCAATGCGAATTAGAAGGGTTATCTTGGAATCCATGCGAAACAAATGGTTTAGCTTCAAATACTTGTGATATACATGATTTAGCTTCAACAGCATTGGAAACAAACGAGTTAACTTCAAGTCCAAGCGAAAAACATGATTTATCATCAAGTCAACGCGAAGTTGACGGCTTAGCTTCAAATCCATGCGAAACGAATGATTTAGCTTCACATACTTGAGAATATAAATGATATAGCTTCAAATGCAGGTGAAACAAACGAGTTAGCTTCAAGTCCAAGCGAAAAACATGATTTATCATCAAGTCAACGCGAAGTTGACGGCTTAGCTTCAAATCCATGCGAAACGAATGATTTAGCTTCACATATTTGAAAATATAAGTGATATGGCTTCAAATGCAGGCGAAACAAACGAGTTAGCTTCAAACCCATGCGATGCACATGATTTAGCATCTAATCAGTGCGAAGTAGAAGGCTGATCTTCGAATCCATGCGAAGCAAATGGTTTAGCTTGAAATACTTGTGATATACATTATTTCGTTTCAACAGCATGCGAAACAAACGAGTTAACTTCAAATCCATGCGAAACAAATGATTTAGCTTCAAATCAATGCGATGTGGAAGGCTAATCTTCGAATCCATGCGAAACAAATGGTTTAACTTCAAATACTTGTGATATACATGATTTAGCTTCAACAGCATGCGAAACAAACGAGTTAGCTTCAAGTCCAAGCGAAAAACATGATTTAGCATCTAATCAATGCGAAGTAGAAGGCTGATCTTCGAATCCATGCGAAGCAAATTGTTTAGCTCCAAATACTTGTGATACACTTGATTTAGCTTCAACAGCATGCGAAATAAACGAGTTAGCTTCAAATCCATGCGAAACACATGATTTAGCTTCAAATCAATGCGAATTAGAAGGGTTATCTTCGATTCCATGCGATACAAATGGTTTAGCTTCAAATAATTGTGATATACATGATTTAGCTTCAACAGCATGCGAAACAAACGAGTTAGCTTCAAATCCATGCGAAACAAATGATTTAGCATCAAATCAATGAGAAGTAGAAGGCTGAGCTTCGAATCCATGCGAAGCAAATGGTTTAGGTTCAAATACTTGTGATATACATGATTTAGTTCCTACAGCATGCGAAACAAACGAGTTAGAATCAAATCCAAGCGAAACAAATGATTTAGCTTCAAATCAATGCGAAGTAGAAGGCTTATCTTCGAATCCATGCGAAACAAATGGTTTAGCCGCAAATACTTGTGATATACATGATTCAGCTTCAACTGCATGCGAAACAAACGAGTCAGCTTTAAATCCATGCGGAACACATGATTTAGCTTCAAATCAATGCGAAGTGGAAGGCTTATCTTCGAATCCATGCGAAACGAATAATTTAGCTTCAAATACTTTTGATATACATGATTCAGATTCAACTGCCTGCGAAATAAACGAGTTAGCTTCAAATCCATGCGAAACACATGAATTAGCATCAAGTCAACGCGAAGTTGATGGCTTAGCTTCAAATCCATGCAAAACGAATGATTTAGCTTCACATACTTGATAATATAAGTGATATGGCTTTAAATGCAGGCGAAACAAACGAGTTAGCTTCAAACCCATGCGAAACACATGATTTAGCATCTAATCAATGCGAAGTAGAAGGCTGATCTTCGAATCCATGCGAAGCAAATGGTTTGTTTAGCTTCAAATACTTGTGATATACATGATTTAGTTTCAACAGCATGCGAAACAAACGAGTTAGATTCAAATCCATGCGAAACACATGATTTAGCTTCAAATCAATGCGAGCTAGGAGGCTTATCTTCGAATCCATGCGAAACAATTGGATTAGCTTCATATACTTGTGATATACATGATTTATCTTCAACAGCATGCGAGACAAACGAGTTAACTTCAAATCCATGCGAAACACATGATTTAGCATCTAATCAATGCGAAGTAGAAGGCTGATCTTCGAATCCATGCGAAGCAAATGGTTTAGCTTCAAATACTTGTGATATACATTATTTCGTTTCAACAGCATGCGAAACAAACGAGTTAGATTCAAATCCATGCGAAACACATGATGTAGCTTCAAATCAATGCGAAGTAGAAGGGGTACCTTCGAATCCATGCGAAACAAATGGTTTAGCCGCAAATACTTGTGATGTACATGATTCAGCTTCAACTGCATGCGAAACAGACGAGTTAGCTTCAAATCCATGCGGAACACATGATTTAGCTTCAAATGTATGCGAAGTGGAAGGCTTATCTTCGAATCCATGCGAAACAAATGGTTTAGCTTCAAATACTTGTGATATACATGACTTAGCTTCAACAGCATGCGAAACAAACGAGTTAGCTTCAAATCCATGCGAAACACATGATTTAGCTTCAAATCAATGCGAAGTAGAAGGCTTATCTTCGAATCCATGCGAAACAAATGGTTTAGCTTCAAATACTTGTGATATACATGATTTAGCTTCAACTGCATGCGAAACAAACGAGTTAGATTCAAATTCATGCTAAACACATGATTTAGCTTCAAATCAATGCGAAATAGATGGATTATCTTCGAATCCATGAGAAACAAATGGTTTAACTTCAAATACTTGTGATATACATGATTTAGCTTCAACAGCATGCGAAACAAACGAGTTAGCTTCAAGTCCAAGCGAAAAACATGATTTATCATCAAGTCAACGCAAAGTTGACGGCTTAGCTTCAAATCCATGCGCAACGAATGATTTAGCTTCACATACTTGAGAATATAAGTGATATAGCTTCAAATGCAGGTGAAACAAACGAGTTAGCTTCAAACCCATGCGAAACACATGATTTAGCATCTAATCAATGCGAAGTAGAAGGCTGATCTTCGAATCCATGCGAAGCAAATTGTTTAGCTTCAAATACTTGTGATACACTTGATTTAGCTTGAACAGCATGCGAAGCAAACGAGTTATCATCAAATCCAAGCGAAACACATGATTTATCTTCATATCAATGCTAAGTAGAAAGCTTAGCTTCAAATCCATGGGAATCAAATGGTTTAGCTTCAAATACTTGTGATATACATGATTTAGCTTCAACTGCTAGCGAAAAAACGAGTTAGATTCAAACCCATGCGAAACACGTGATTTAGCATCTAATCAATGCGAAGTAGAAGGCTGATCTTCGAATCCATGCGAAGCAAATTGTTTAGCTCCCAATACTTGTGATACACTTGATTTAGCTTCAACAGCATGCGAAATAAACGAGTTAGCTTCAAATCCATGCGGAACACATGATTTAGCTTCAAATCAATGCGAATTAGAAGGGTTATCTTCGATTCCATGCGATACAAATGGTTTAGCTTCAAATAATTGTGATATACATGATTTAGCTTCAACAGCATGCGAAACAAACGAGTTAGCTTCAAATCCATGCGAAACAAATGATTTAGCATCAAATCAATGAGAAGTAGAAGGCTGACCTTCGAATCCATGCGAAGCAAATGGTTTAGGTTCAAATACTTGTGATATACATGATTTAGTTCCTACAGCATGCGAAACAAACGAGTTAGAATCAAATCCATGCGAAACAAATGATTTAGCTTCAAATCAATGCGAAGTAGAAGGCTTATCTTCGAATCCATGCGAAACAAATGGTTTAGCCGCAAATACTTGTGATATACATGATTCAGCTTCAACTGCATGCGAAACAAACGAGTCAGCTTCAAATCCATGCGGAACACATGATTTAGCTTCAAATCAATGCGAAGTGGAAGGCTTATCTTCGAATCCATGCGAAACGAATAATTTAGCTTCAAATACTTTTGATATACATGATACAGATTCAACTGCCTGCGAAATAAACGAGTTAGCTTCAAATCCATGCGAAACACATGAATTAGCATCAAGTCAACGCGAAGTTGATGGCTTAGCTTCAAATCCATGCAAAACGAATGATTTAGCTTCACATACTTGATAATATAAGTGATATGGCTTTAAATGCAGGCGAAACAAACGAGTTAGCTTCAAACCCATGCGAAACACATGATTTAGCATCTAATCAATGCGAAGTAGAAGGCTGATCTTCGAATCCATGCGAAGCAAATGGTTTAGCTTCAAATACTTGTGATATACATTATTTCGTTTCAACAGCATGCGAAACAAACGAGTTAGATTCAAATCCATGCGAAACACATGATGTAGCTTCAAATCAATGCGAAGTAGAAGGGGTACCTTCGAATCCATGCGAAACAAATGGTTTAGCCGCAAATACTTGTGATGTACATGATTCAGCTTCAACTGCATGCGAAACAGACGAGTTAGCTTCAAATCCATGCGGAATACATGATTTAGCTTCAAATGAATGCGAAGTGGAAGGCTTATCTTCGAATCCATGCGAAACAAATGGTTTAGCTTCAAATACTTGTGATATACATGACTTAGCTTCAACAGCATGCGAAACAAACGAGTTAGCTTCAAATCCATGCGAAACACATGATTTAGCTTCAAATCAATGCGAAGTAGAAGGCTTATCTTCGAATCCATGCGAAACAAATGGTTTAGCTTCAAATACTTGTGATATACATGATTTAGCTTCAACTGCATGCGAAACAAACGAGTTAGCTTCAAATCCATGCGAAACAAATGACTTAGCAGCAAATCAATGCGAAGTAGAAGGCTGACCTTCGAATCCATGCGAAGCAAATGGTTTAGCTTCAAATACTTGTGATATACATGATTTAGCTTCAACAGCATGCGAAGCAAACAAGTTATCTTCAAATCCAAGCGAAACACATGATTTATCTTCAAATCAATGCTAAGTAGAAAGCTTAGCTTCAAATCCATGGGAATCAAATGGTTTAGCTTCAAATACTTGTGATATACATGATTTAGCTTCAACAGCATGCGAAACAATCGAGTTAGCTTCAAATCCATGCGAAACACATGATTTAGCTTCAAATCAATGCGAAGTATTAGGCATATCTTCGATTCCTTGCGATACAAATGGTTTAGCTTCAAATACTTGTGATATACATGATTTAGCTTCAACAGCATGCGAAACAAACGAGTTAGCTTCAAATCCATGCGAAACACATGATTTAGCTTCAAATCAATGCGAAGTAGAAGGGTTATCTTCGAATCCATGCGAAACAAATGGTTTAGCTGCAAATACTTGTGATATACATGATTTAGCTTCAACTGCATACGAAAAAAAGAGTTTGCTTCAAATCCATGCGAAACACATGATTTAGATTAAAATCAATGCGAAGTAGAAGGCTTATCTTCGAATAAATGCGAAACAAATGATATAGCTTCAAATACTTGTGATATACATGATTTAGTTCCTACAGCATGCGAAACAAACGAGTTAGAATCAAATCCATGCGAAACAAATGATTTAGCTTCAAATCAATGCGAAGTAAAAGGCTTATCTTCGAATCCATGCGAAACAAACGGATTATCTTCAAATACTTGTGATATACATGATTTAGCTTCAACAGCATGCGAAACAAACGAGTTAGCTTCAAATCCATGCGAAACACATGATTTAGCTTCAAATCAATGCGAAGTAGAAGGGTTATCTTCGAATCCATGCGAAACAAATGGTTTAGCTGCAAATATTTGTGATATACATGATTTAGCTTCAACTGCATGCGAAACAAACGAGTTAACTTCAAATCCATGCGAAACACATGAGTTACCTTCAAATCAATGCGAAGTGCAAGGCTTATCTTCGAATCCATGCGAAGCAAATGGTTTAGCTTCAAATACTTGTGATATAAATGATTTAGTTTCAACAGCATGCGAAACAAACGAGTTAGATTCAAATTCATGCTAAACACATGATTTAGCTTCAAATCACTGCGAAATAGATGGATTATCTTCGAATCCATGAGAAACAAATGGTTTAACTTCAAATACTTGTGATATACATGATTTAGCTTCAACAGCATGCGAAGCAAACGAGTTATCTTCAAATCCAAGCGAAACACATGATTTATCTTCAAATCAATGCTAAGTAGAAAACTTAGCTCCAAATCCATGGGAATGAAATGGTTTAGCTTCAAATACTTGTGATATACATGATTCAGCTTCAACTGCATGCGAAACAAACGAGTTAGCTTCAAATCCATGCGAAACACATGATTTAGATTAAAATCAATGCGAAGTAGAAGGCTTATGTTCGAATAAATGCGAAACAAATGATATAGCTTCAAATACTTGTGATATACATGATTTAGTTCCAACAGCATGCGAAACAAACGAGTTAGCTTCAAATCCATGCGAAACACATGATTTAGCTTCAAATCAATGCGAATTAGAAGGGTTATCATCGAATCCGTGCGAAACATATGATATAGCTTCAAATACTTGTGATATACATGATTTAGCTTCAACAGCATGCGAAACAAACGAGTTAGCTTCAAATCCATGCGAAACACATGATTTAGCTTCAAATCAATGCGAAGTAGGAGGCATATCTTCGATTCCTTGCGATACAAATGGTTTAGCTTCAAATACTTGTGATATACATGATTTAGCTTCAACAGCATGCGAAACAAACGAGTTAGCTTCAAATCCATGCGAAACACATGATTTAGATTAAAATCAATGCGAAGTAGAAGGCTTATTTTGAAATCCATGCGAATCAAATGGTTTAGCTTCAAATACTTGTGATATACATGATTTAGTTCAAACAGCATGCGAAACAAACGAGTTAGTTTCAAGTCCAAACGAAAAACATGATTTAGCATCAAGTCAACGCGAAGTTAATGGCTTAGCTTCAAATCCATGCGAAACGAAAGATTTAGCTTCACATACTTGTGAATATAAGTGATATAGCTTCAAATGCAGGCGAAACAAACGAGTTAGCTTCAAACCCATGCGAAACACATGACTTAGCATCTAATCAATGCGAAGTAGAAGGCTAATCTTCGAATACATACGAATAAATGATATAGCTTCAAATACTTGTGATATACATGATTTATTTTCAACAGCATGCGAAACAAACGAGTTAGATTCAAATCCATGCAAAACACATGATTTAGCTTCAAATCATTGCGAAATAGATGGATTATTTTCGAATCCATGAGAAACAAATGGTTTAACTTCAAATACTTGTGATATACATGATTTAGCTTCAACAGCATGCGAAGCAAACGAGTTATCTTCAAATCCAAGCGAAACACATGATTTATCTTCAAATCAATGCTAAGTAGAAAGCTTAGCTTCAAATCCATGGGAATCAAATGGTTTAGCTTCAAATACTTGTGATATACATGATTCAGCTTCAACTGCATGCGAAACAAACGAGTTAGCTTCAAATCCATGCGAAACACATGATTTAGATTAAAATCAATGCGAAGTAGAAGGCTTATCTTCGAATAAATGCGAAACAAAAGATATAGCTTCAAATACTTGTGATAAACATGATTTAGTTCAAAGAGCATGCGAAACAAACGAGTTAGCTTCAAGTCCAAACGAAAAACATGATTTAGCATCAAGTCAACGCGAAGTTGATGGCTTAGCTTCAAATCCATGCGAAACGAAAGATTTAGCTTCACATACTTGTGAATATAAGTGATATAGCTTCAAATGCAGGCGAAACAAACGAGTTAGCTTCAAACCCATGCGAAACACATGACTTAGCATCTAATCAATGCGAAGTAGAAGGCTAATCTTCGAATCCATGCGAAACACATGATATAGCTTCAAATACTTGTGATATACATGATTTAGTTTCAACAGCGTGCGAAACAAACGAGTTAGATTCAAATCCATGCGAAACACATGATTTTGCTTCAAATCAATGCGAAGTAGAAGGCTTATCTACGAATCCATGCGAAACAAATGGATTAGCTTCATATACTTGTGATATACATGATTTAGCTTCAACAGCATGCGAAATAAACGAGTTAGATTCAAATCCATGCGAAACACATGAGTTAGCTTCAAATCAATGCGAAGTGCAAGGCTTATCTTCGAATCCATGCGAAGCAAATGGTTTAGCTTCAAATACTTGTGATATACATGATTTAGTTCCAACAGCATGCGAAACAAACGAGTTAGCTTCAAATCCATGCGAAACACATGATTTAGCTTCAAATCAATGCGAAGTAGAAGGGTTATCTTCGAATCCGTGCGAAACAAATGGTTTAACTTCAAATACTTGTGATATACATGATTTAGCTTCAACTGCATGCGAAACAAACGAGTTAACTACAAATCCATGCGAAACACATGAGTTAGCTTCAAATCAATGCGAAGTGCAAGGCTTATCTTCGAATCCATGCGAAGCAAATGGTTTAGCTTCAAATACTTGTGATATAAATGATTTAGTTTCAACAGCATGCGAAACAAACGAGTTAGATTCAAATTCATGCTAAACACATGATTTAGCTTCAAATCAATGCGAAATAGTTGGATTATCTTCGAATCCATGAGAAACAAATGGTTTAACTTCAAATACTTGTGATATACATGATTTAGCTTCAACAGCATGCGAAGCAAACGAGTTATCTTCAAATCCAAGCGAAACACATGATTTATCTTCAAATCAATGCTAAGTAGAAAGCTTAGCTTCAAATCCATGGGAATCAAATGGTTTAGCTTCAAATACTTGTGATATACATGATTCAGCTTCAACTGCATGCGAAACAAACGAGTTAGTTTCAAGTCCAAACGAAAAACATGATTTAGCATCAAGTCAACGCGAAGTTGATGGCTTAGCTTCAAATCCATGCTAAACGAAAGATTTAGCTTCACATACTTGTGAATATAAGTGATATAGCTTCAAATGCAGGCGAAACAAACGAGTTAGCTTCAAACCCATGCGAAACACATGACTTAGCATCTAATCAATGCGAAGTAGAAGGCTAATCTTCGAATCCATGCGAAACAAATGATATAGCTTCAAATACTTGTGATATACATGATTTATTTTCAACAGCATGCGAAACAAACGAGTTAGATTCAAATCCATGCAAAACACATGATTTAGCTTCAAATCAATGCGAAATAGATGGATTATCTTCGAATCCATGGGAATCAAATGGTTTAGCTTCAAATACTTGTGATATACATGATTCAGCTTCAACTGCATGCGAAACAAACGAGTTAGCTTCAAATCCATGCGAAACACATGATTTAGATTAAAATCAATGCGAAGTAGAAGGCTTATCTTCGAATAAATGCGAAACAAATGATATAGCATCAAATACTTGTGATATACATGATTTAGTTCAAACAGCATGCGAAACAAACGAGTTAGTTTCAAGTCCAAACGAAAAACATGATTTAGCATCAAGTCAACGCGAAGTTAATGGCTTAGCTTCAAATCCATGCGAAACGAAAGATTTAGCTTCACATACTTGTGAATATAAGTGATATAGCTTCAAATGCAGGCGAAACAAACGAGTTAGCTTCAAACCCATGCGAAACACATGACTTAGCATCTAATCAATGCGAAGTAGAAGGCTAATCTTCGAATACATGCGAATAAATGATATAGCTTCAAATACTTGTGATATACATGATTTATTTTCAACAGCATGCGAAACAAACGAGTTAGATTCAAATCCATGCAAAACACATGATTTAGCTTCAAATCATTGCGAAATAGATGGATTATTTTCGAATCCATGAGAAACAAATGGTTTAACTTCAAATACTTGTGATATACATGATTTAGCTTCAACAGCATGCGAAGCAAACGAGTTATCTTCAAATCCAAGCGAAACACATGATTTATCTTCAAATCAATGCTAAGTAGAAAGCTTAGCTTCAAATCCATGGGAATAAAATGGTTTAGCTTCAAATACTTGTGATATACATGATTCAGCTTCAACTGCATGCGAAACAAACGAGTTAGTTTCAAGTCCAAACGAAAAACATGATTTAGCATCAAGTCAACGCGAAGTTGATGGCTTAGCTTCAAATCCATGTGAAACGAAAGATTTAGCTTCACATACTTGTGAATATAAGTGATATAGCTTCAAATGCAGGCGAAACAAACGAGTTAGCTTCAAACCCATGCGAAACACATGACTTAGCATCTAATCAATGCGAAGTAGAAGGCTAATCTTCGAATCCATGCGAAACAAATGATATAGCTTCAAATACTTGTGATATACATGATTTATTTTCAACAGCATGCGAAACAAACGAGTTAGATTCAAATCCATGCAAAACACATGATTTAGCTTCAAATCAATGCGAAATAGATGGATTATCTTCGAATCCATGAGAAACAAATGGTTGAACATCAAATACTTGTGATATACATGATTTAGCTTCAACAGCATGCGAAACAAACGAGTTAGCTTCAAATCCATGCGAAACACATGATTTAGCTTCAAATCAATGCGAAGTAGAAGGGTTATCTTCGAATCCATGCGAAACAAATGGTTTAGCTGCAAATATTTGTGATATACATGATTCAGCTTCAACTGCATGCGAAACAAACGTGTTAACTTCAAATCCATGCGAAACACATGAGTTAGCTTCAAATCAATGCGAAGTGCAAGGCCTATCTTCGAATCCATGCGAAGCAAATGGTTTAGCTTCAAATACTTGTGATATAAATGATTTAGTTTCATCAGCATGCGAAACAAACGAGTTAGATTCAAATTCATGCTAAACACACGATTTAGCTTCAAATCAATGCGAAATAGATGGATTATCTTCGAATCCATGAGAAACAAATGGTTTATCTTCAAATACTTGTGATATACATGATTTAGCTTCAACAGCATGCGAAGCAAACGAGTTATCTTCAAATCCAAGCGAAACACATGATTTATCTTCAAATCAATGCTAAGTAGAAAACTTAGCTCCAAATCCATGGGAATCAAATGGTTTAGCTTCAAATACTTGTGATATACATGATTCAGCTTCAACTGCATGCGAAACAAACGAGTTAGCTTCAAATCCATGCGAAACACATGATTTAGATTAAAATCAATGCGAAGTAGTAGGCTTATGTTCGAACAAATGCGAAACAAATGATATAGCTTCAAATACTTGTGATATACATGATTTAGTTCCAACAGCATGCGAAACAAACGAGTTAGCTTCAAATCCATGCGAAACACATGATTTAGCTTCAAATCAATGCGAATTAGAAGGGTTATCTTCGAATCCGTGCGAAACATATGATGTAGCTTCAAATACTTGTGATATACATGATTTAGCTTCAACAGCATGCGAAACAAACGAGTTAGCTTCAAATCCATGCGAAACACATGATTTAGCTTCAAATCAATGCGAAGTAGGAGGCATATCTTCGATTCCTTGCTATACAAATGGTTTAGCTTCAAATACTTGTGATATACATGATTTAGCTTCAACAGCATGCGAAACAAACGAGTTAGCTTCAAATCCATGCGAAACACATGATTTAGATTAAAATCAATGCGAAGTAGAAGGCTTATCTTCGAATAAATGCGAAACAAATGATATAGCTTCAAATACTTGTGATATACATGATTTAGTTCCAACAGCATGCGAAACAAACGAGTTAGAATCAAATCCATGCGAAACAAATGATTTAGCTTCAAATCAATGCGAAGTAGAAGGCTTATCTTCGAATCCATGCGAAACAAATGGATTATCTTCAAATACTTGTGATATACATGATTTAGCTTCAACAGCATGCGAAACAAACGAGTTAGCTTCAAATCCATGCGAAACACATGATTTAGCTTCAAAGCAATGCGAAGTAGAAGGGTTATCTTCGAATCCATGCGAAACAAATTGTTTAGCTGCAAATACTTGTGATATACATGATTTAGCTTCAACTGCTAGCGAAAAAACGAGTTAGCTTCAAATCCAAGCGAAACACATGATTTAGCCTCAAATCAATGCGAAGTAGAAGGCTTAGCTTCGAATAAATGCGAAACAAATGGTTTAGCTTCAAATACTTGTGATATACATGATTTAGCTTCAACTGCATGCGAAACAAACGAGTTAGCTTCAAGTCCAAACGAAACACATGATTTATCTTCCATGCATTGCGTAGTAGAAGGTTTAACTACAAATCCATGCGATTCAAGTGATTTAGGTTAAAATACTTGCTATATAATGGATTTAGCTTCAACTGGAAGCGAGACAAACGAGTTAGCTTCACATTCATGCGAAACACATGATTTAGATTCAAATCAATGCGAGGTAAAAGCTTTGTCTTCAAATCCATGCGAAACAAATGATTTAGCTTCAAATACTTTCGATATAAATGATTTAGATTCAACTGCATGCGAAACAAACGAGTTAACTTCAAATCCATGCGAAACACATGATATAGTTTCAAATCAATGCGAAGAAGAAGACTGATCTTCAAATCCATGTGAAACGAATAGTTTAGCTTCCAAAACTTTTGATATACATGATTTAGCTTCAACAGCATGCGAAACAAACGAGTTAGCTTCAAATCCATGCGAAACACATGATTTAGCTTCAAATCAATGCGAATTAGAAGGGTTATCTTGGAATCCATGCGAAACGTATGATATAGCTTCAAATACTTGTGATATACATTATTTAGCTTCCACAGCATCCGAAACAAACGAGTTAGATTCAAATCCATGCGAAACACATGATTTAGCTTCAAATCAATGCGAAGTAGAAGGCTTATCTTCGAATCCATGCGAAACAAACGGATTAGCTTCTTATACTTGTGATATACATGATTTAGCTTCAACAGCATGCGAAATAAACGAGTTAGATTCAAATCCATGCGAAACACATGATTTAGCTTCAAATCAATGCGAAGTAGAAGGGTTACCTTCGTATCGATGCGAAACAAATGGTTTAGCTGCAAATACTTGTGATGTACGTGATTCAGCTTCAACTGCATGCGAAACAAACGACTTAGCTTCAAATCCATGCGAAACACATGATTTAGATTAAAATCAATGCGAAGTAGAAGGCTTATCTTCGAATCCATGCGAAACAAATGGTTCAGCTTCAAATACTTGTGATATACATGATTTAGCTTCAACTGCATGCGAAACAAACGTGTTAGCTTAAAATCCATGCGGGACACATGATTTAGCTTCAAATCAATGCGAAGTAGAAGGCTCATCTTCGAATCCATGCGAAGCAAATGGTTTAGCTTCAAATACTTGTGATATAAATGATTTAGTTTCAACAGCATGCGAAACAAACGAGTTAGATTCAAATTCATGCTAAACACATGATTTAGCTTCAAATCAATGCGAAATAGATGGATTATCTTCGAATCCATGAGAAACAAATGGTTTAACTTCAAATACTTGTGATATAAATGATTTAGCTTCAACAGCATGCGAAGCAAACGAGTTATCATCAAATCCAAGCGAAACACATGATTTATCTTCAAATCAATGCTAAGTAGAAAGCTTAGCTTCAAATCCATGGGAATAAAATGGTTTAGCTTCAAATACTTGTGATATACATGATTCAGCTTCAACTGCATGCGAAACAAACGAGTTAGTTTCAAGTCCAAACGAAAAACATGATTTAGCATCAAGTCAACGCGAAGTTGATGGCTTAGCTTCAAATCCATGTGAAACGAAAGATTTAGCTTCACATACTTGTGAATATAAGTGATATAGCTTCAAATGCAGGCGAAACAAACGAGTTAGCTTCAAACCCATGCGAAACACATGACTTAGCATCTAATCAATGCGAAGTAGAAGGCTAATCTTCGAATCCATGCGAAACAAATGATATAGCTTCAAATACTTGTGATATACATGATTTATTTTCAACAGCATGCGAAACAAACGAGTTAGATTCAAATCCATGCAAAACACATGATTTAGCTTCAAATCAATGCGAAATAGATGGATTATCTTCGAATCCATGAGAAACAAATGGTTGAACATCAAATACTTGTGATATACATGATTTAGCTTCAACAGCATGCGAAACAAACGAGTTAGCTTCAAATCCATGCGAAACAAATGATTTAGCATCTAATCAATGCGAAGTAGAAGGCTGATCTTCGAATCCATGCGAAGCAAATTGTTTAGCTCCAAATACTTATGATACACTTGATTTAGCTTCAACAGCATGCGAAATAAACGCGTTAGCTTCAAATCCATGCGAAACACATGATTTAGCTACAAATCAATACGAAGTAGGTGGCTTATCTTCGATTCCATGCGATACAAATGGTTTAGCTTCAAATAATTGTGATATACATGATTTAGCTTCAACAGCATGCGAAGCAAACGAGTTATCTTCAAATCCAAGCGAAACACATGATTTATCTTCAAATCAATGCTAAGTAGAAAGCTTAGCTTCAAATCCATGGGAATCAAATGATTTAGCTTCAAATACTTGTGATATACATGATTTAGTTCAAACAGCATGCGAAACAAACGAGTTAACTTCAAGTCCAAACGAAAAACATGATTTAGCATCAAGTCAACGCGAAGTTGATGGCTTAGCTTCAAATCCATGCGAAACGAAAGATTTAGCTTCACATACTTGTGAATATAAGTGATATAGCTTCAAATGCAGGCGAAACAAACGAGTTAGCTTCAAACCCATGCGAAACACATGACTTAGCATCTAATCAATGCGAAGTAGAAGGCTAATCTTCGAATCCATGCGAAACAAATGATTTAGCTCCAAATACTTTCGATATAAATGATTTAGATTCAACTGCATGCGAAACAAACGAGTTAACTTCAAATCCATGCGAAACACATGATTTAGCATCTAATCAATGCGAAGTAGAAGGCTGATCTTCAAATCCATGCGAAACAAATGATTTAGCTTCAAATACTTTCGATATAAATGATTTAGATTCAACTGCATGCGAAACAAACGAGTTAACTTCAAATCCATGCGAAACACATGATTTAGCATCTAATCAATGCGAAGTAGAAGGCTGATCTTCAAATCCATGCGAAACAAATGATTTAGCTTCAAATACTTTCGATATAAATGATTTAGATTCAACTGCATGCGAAACAAACGAGTTAACTTCAAATCCATGCGAAACACATGATTTAGTTTCAAATCAATGCGAAGTAGAAGACTGACCTTCAAATCCATGTGAAACGAATAGTTTAGCTTCAAATACTTGTGATACACTTGATTTAGCTTCAACTGCATGCGAAACAAACGAGTTAGCTTCAAATCCATGGGAAACAAATGACTTAGCATCAAATCAATGCGAAGTAGAAGGCTGACCTTCGAATCCATGCGAAGCAAATTGTTTAGCTCCAAATACTTGTGATACACTTGATTTAGCTTCAACAGCATGCGAAATAAACGCGTTAGCTTCAAATCCATGCGGAACACATGATTTAGCATCAAATCAATGCGAATTAGAAGGGTTATCGTCGAATTCATGCGAAACAAATGATATAGCTTCAAATACTTGTGATATACATGATTTAGCTTCAACAGCATCCGAAACAAACGAGTTAGATTCAAATCCATGCGAAACACATGATTTAGATTAAAATCAATGCGAAGTAGAAGTCTTATCGTCGAATCCATGCGAAACAAATG
Organism: Megalopta genalis; assembly: GCF_051020955.1. Taxonomy (NCBI): domain Eukaryota; kingdom Metazoa; phylum Arthropoda; class Insecta; order Hymenoptera; family Halictidae; genus Megalopta; species Megalopta genalis. The sequence continues at coordinate 157,238 of NW_027476347.1, forward strand.
GTTTAGCTTCAAATACTTGTGTTATACATGATTTAGCTTCAACTGCATGCGATACAAACGAGTTAGCTTAAAATCCATGCGGAACACATGATTTAGCTTCAAATCAATGCGAATTAGAAGGGTTATCTTGGAATCCATGCGAAACGTATGATATAGCTTCAAATACTTGTGGTATACATGATTTAGCTTCAACAGCATGCGAAACAAACGAGTTAGCTTCAAATCCAAGCGGAACACATGATTTATCTTCAAATCAATGCGAATTAGAAGGGTTATCTTGGAATGCATGCGAAACGTATGATATAGCTTCAAATACTTGTGATATACATGATTTAGCTTCAACAGCATGCGAAACAGACGAGTTAGCTTCAAATCCATGCGAAACACATGATTTAGCATCAAATCAATGCGAAGTAGAAGGCTGATCTTCGAATCCATGCGAAGCAAATGGTTTAGCTTCAAATACTTGTGATATACATGATTTAGCTTCAACTGCATGCGAAACAAACGAGTTAGCTTAAAATCCATGCGGAACACATGATTTAGCATCAAATCAATGCGAAGTGGAAGGCTTATCTTCGAATCCATGCGAAACGAATAGTTTAGCTTCAAATACTTCTGATATACATGATTCAGCTTCAACTGCATGCGAAACAAACGAGTTAGCTTTAAATCCATGCGAAACACATGATTTAGTTTAAAATCAATGCGAAGTAGAAGGCTTATCTTCGAATCCATGCGAAGCAAATGGTTTAGCTTCAAATACTTTTGATACACTTGAGTTAGCTTCAACATCATGCGAAACAAACGAGTTAGCTTCAAATCCTTGCGAAACACATGATTTAGCATCAAATCAATGCGAAGTGGAAGACTTATCTTCGAATCCATGCGAAACGAATAGTTTAGCTTCAAATACTTGTGATATACATGATTCAGCTTCAACTGCATGCGAAACAAACGATTTAGCTTTAAATCCATGCGAAACACATGATTTAGCTTCAAATCAATGCGAATTAGAAGGGTTGTCTTGGAATCCATGCGAAACGTATGATATAGCTACAAATACTTGTGATATACATGATTTAGCTTCAACAGCATGCGAAAAAACGAGTTAGCTTCAAATCCATGCGAAACACATGATTTAGCTTCAAATCAATGCGAAGTAGGAGGCTTATCTTCGATCCCATGCGATACAAATGGTTTAGCTTCAAATACTTGTGATATACATGATTTAGCTTCAACAGCATGCGAAACAAACGAGTTAGCTTCAAATCCATTCGAAACACATGATTTAGCATCAAATCAATGCGAAGTAGAAGGCTGATCTTCGAATCCATGCGTAACAAATAGTTTAGCTGCAAATACTTGTGATATACATGATTTAGCTTCAACAGCATGCGAAACAAACGAGTTAGCTTCAAATCCATGCGAAACACATGATTTAGATTCAAATCAATGCGAATTAGAAGGGTTATCTTGGAATCCATGCGAAACGTATGATATAGCTTCAAATACTTGTGATATACATGATTTAGCTTCAACAGCATGCGAAACAAACGAGTTAGCTTCAAATCCATGCGAAACACATGATTTAGATTAAAATCAATGCGAAGTAGAAGGCTTATCTTCGAATCCATGCGATACAAATGGTTTAGCTTCAAATACTTGTGATATACATGATTTAGCTTCAACAGCATGCGAAACAAACGAGTTAGCTTCAAATCCATGCGAAACACATGATTTAGCATCAAATCAATGCGAAGTAGGAGGCTTATCTTCGATCCCATGCGATACAAATGGTTTAGCTTCAAATACTTGTGATATTCATGATTTAGATTCAACTGCATGCGAAGCAAACGAGTTAGCTTAAAATCCATGCGGAACACATGATTTAGCTTCAAATCAATGCGAAGTAGAAGGCTGATCTTCGAATCCATGCGAAGCAAATGGTTTAGCTTCAAATACTTTTGATACACTTGAGTTAGCTTCAACAGCATGCGAAACAAACGAGTTAGCTTCAAATCCTTGCGAAACACATGATTTAGCATCAAATCAATGCGAAGTGGAAGACTTATCTTCGAATCCATGCGTAACAAATGGTTTAGTTTCAAATACTTGTGATATACATGATTTAGCTTCAACAGCGTGCGAAACAAACGAGTTAGCTTCAAATCCATGCGAAACACATGATTTAGCTTCAAATCAATGCGAATTAGAAGGGTTGTCTTGGAATCCATGCGAAACGTATGATATAGCTTCAAATACTTGTGATATACATGATTTAGCTTTAACAGCATGCGAAAAAAACGAGTTAGCTTCAAAACCAAGCGAAACACATGATTTAGCCTCAAATCTATGCGAAGTAGATGGCTTAGCTTCGAATAAATGCGAACCAAATGGTTTAGCTTCAAATACTTGTGGTATGCATGATTTAGCTTCAACTACTAGCGAAAAAAACGAGTTAGCTTCAAATCCAAGCGAAACACATGATTTAGCCTCAAATCAATGCGAATTAGAAGGGTTATCTTCGAATCCATGCGAAACAAATGATATAGCTTCAAATACTTGTGATATACATGATTTAGCTTCAACAGCATCCGAAACAAACGAGTTAGCTTAAAATCCTTGCGAAACACATGACTTAGCTTCAAATCAATGCGAAGTAGAAGGCTTATCTTCGAATCCATGCGAAACAAATGGTTTAGCTTCAAATACTTGTGATATACATGAATTAGCATCAACTGCATGCGAAACAAACGAGTTAGCTTAAAATCCATGCGGAACACATGATTTAGCTTCAAATCAATGCGAAGTAGAAGGCTGATCTTCGAATCCATACGAAACAAAAGGTTTAGCTTCAAATACTTGTTATACACTTGATTTAGCTTCAACTGCTCGCGAATCAAACAAGTTAGTTTCAAATCCATGCGAACACATGATTTAGCTTCAAATCAATGCGAAGTATGAGGCTTATCTTCGATTCCATGCGATACAAATGGTTTAGCTTCAAATACATGTGATGTACATGATTTAGCTACAAAAGCATGCGAAACAAACGAGTTAGCTTCAAATCCATGCGAAACACATGATTAAGATTAAAATCAATGCGAAGTAGAAGGCTTATCTTCGAATCCATGCGAAACAAATGGTTTAGCTTCAAATACTTGTGATATACATGATTTAGCTTCAACTGCATGCGAAACAAACGAGTTAGCTTATAATCCATGCGAAACACATGATTTAGCTTCAAATCAATGCGAAGTAGAAGGGTTATCTTCGTATCCATGCGAAACAAATGGTTTAGCTTCAAATACTTGTGATACATTTGATTTAGCTTCAACAGCATGCGAAACAAACGAGTTAGCTTATTATCCATGCGAAACACATGATTTAGCTCCAATTCAATGCGAAGTAGAAGGCTTATCTTCGAATCCATGCGAAACAAATGGTTTAGCTTCAAATACTTGTGATATACATGATTTAGCTTCAAATGCATGCGAAACAAACGAATTAGCTTCAAATCGATGCGAAACACACGATATAGCTTAAAATCAATGCGAAGCCGATGGCTGATCGTCGAATCCATGCGAAACAAATGGTTTAGCTTCAAATACTTGTGATATACATGATTTAGCTTCAACAGCATGCGAAACAAACGAGTTAGCTTCAAATCCAAGCGAAAAACATGATTTAGCATCAAGTCAACGCGAAGTTGAAGAGTTAGCTTCAAATCCATGCGAAACAAATGGTTTAGCTTCAAATACTTGTGATATACATGATTTATATTCAACTGCATGCGAAACCAAACAGTTAGCTTCAAATACAAGCGAAACACATGATTTCGCTTCAAATGAATGCGAAGCAGAAGGCTTAGCTTCAAATCCATGCGAAACGAATGGTTTAGCTTCAAATACTTGCGAATATAAGTGATATAGCTTCAAATGCATGCGAAACAAACGTGTTAGCTTCAAATACATGCCAGATACATGATTTAGCTTCTATTCAAAGCGAAGTAGAAGGCTTATCTTCGAATCCATGCGAAACAAATGGTTTAGTTCAAATACTTGTGATATACATGATTTAGCTTCAACTGCATGCGAAACCAAACAGTTATCTTCAAATGCAAGCGAAACACATGATTTAACTTCCAATCAATGTGAAGTAGAAGGCTTAGCTTCAAATCTATGTGAAACAAATGGTTCAACTTCAAATACTTGTGATATACATGATTTAGATTCAACTTCATGCAAAACCAACGAGTTAGCTTCAAATCCATGCGAAACACATGATTTAGAATCAAATCAATGCGAAGTAGAAGGCTTAGCTTCAAATCCAGCGAAACGAATGATTTAGCTTCAAATACTTGCGAATATCACTGATATAGCTTCAAATGCATGCGAAACAAACTAGTTAGCTTTAAATCCATGCAAAAGACATGATTTACCTTCAAATCAATGCGAAGTAGAAGGCTTAGTTTGAAATCCATGCGTATCAAGTTCTTTAGCTTCAAATACTTATGATATACATGATTTAGCTTCAACTGCTTGGGAAGCAAACGAGATATCTTCAAATCCATTCAAAACACATGATTTAGCTTCAAATCCATGCGAAACTCATGATTTAGCTTCAAATCAATGCGATGTAGAAAGCTCATCTTCGAATCCATGCGAATCGAATGGTTTAGCTTCAAATACTTGTGATATGCGTGATTTTGCTTCAACTGCATGCAAAACCAACGAGATAGCTTCAAATCCAAGCGAAACACATGATTTAGATTCATATCAATGCGACGTAGAAGGCTTAGCTTCAAATCCAGCGAAACGAATGATTTAGCTTCAAATACGTGCGAATATCTCTGCTATAGCTTCAAATGCAAGTGAAACAAACGAGTTAGCTTTAAATCCATGCAAAAGACATGATTTACCTTCAAATCAATGCAAATTAGGAGACTGATCTTCGAATCCATGCGAAACAAATGGATCATGCTCAAATACTTGTGTTATACATGATTTAGCTTCAACAGTATGCGAAACAAACGACTTAGCTTCAAATCCTAGCGATCGACATGATTTAGCTTCAAATCAATGCGAAGAAGATGGCGTACCTTCGAATCCATGCGAAACAAATGTTTTAGCTTCAAACACTTGTGATATACATGATTTACATTCAACAGCAAGAGAAACAAACGAGTTAGCTTCAAATCCATGCGAAACACATGATTTAGCTTCAAATCAATGCGAAGTAGAAGGCTTATCTTCGAATCCATGCGAAACAAATGGTTATGCTTCAAATACTTGTGATATACATGATTTAGCTTCAAATGCAGGCGAAACAAACGAATTAGCTTCAAATCGATGCGAAACACACGATATAGCTTAAAATCAATGCGAAGCCGATGGCTGATCGTCGAATCCATGCGAAACAAATGGTTTAGTTCAAATACTTGTGATATACATGATTTAGCTTCAACTGCATGCGAAACCAAACAGTTATCTTCAAATGCAAGCGAAACACGTGATTTAACTTCCAATAAATGTGAAGTAGAAGGCTTAGCTTCAAATCTATGTGAAACAAATGGTTCAGCTTCAAATACTTGTGATATACATGATTTAGATTCGACTTCATGGAAAACCAACGAGTTAGCTTCAAATCCATGCGAAACACATGATTTAGAATCAAATCAATGCGAAGTGTAAGGCTTATCTTCGAATCCATGCGAAACAAATGGATCAGCTTCATATACTTGTGATATACACGATTTAGCTTCAACTGCATGCGGATCAAACGAGTTAGCTTATAATCCATGCGAAACACATGATTTAGCTTCAAATCAATGCGAAGTAGAAGGCTTATCTTCGAATCCATGCGAAATGAATAGTTTAGCTTCAAATACTTGTGATATACATGATTCAGCTTCAACTGCATGCGAAACAAACGAGTTAGCTTCAAATCCATGCGAAACACATGATTTATATTAAAATCAATGCGAAGTAGAAGGCTTATCTTCGAATCCATGCGAAACAAATGGTTTAGCTTCAAATACTTATGATATGCATGATTTAGCTTCAACTACTAGCGAAAAAAACGAGTTAGCTTCAAATCCAAGCGAAACACATGATTTAGCTTCAAATCAATGCGAAGTAGAAGGCTTATCTTCGAATCCATGCGAAACAAATGGATTAGCTTCTTATACTTGTGATATACATGATTTAGCTTCAACAGCATGCGAAACAAACGAGTTAGCTTATAATCCATGCGAAACACATGATTTAGCTTCAAATCAATGCGAAGTAGAAGGGTTATCTTCGTATCCATGCGAAACAAATGGTTTAGCTTCAAATACTTGTGATACATTTGATTTAGCTTCAACAGCATGCGAAACAAACGAGTTAGCTTCAAATCCAAGCGAAACACATGATTTAGCTTCAAATCAATGCGAAGTAGGAGGCTTATCTTCGTATCCATGCGAAACAAATGGTTTAGCTGCAAATACTTGTGATATACATGATTTAGCATCAACTGCATGCGAAACAAACGAGTTAGCTTAAAATCCATGCGGAACACATGATTTAGCTTCAAATCAATGCGAAGTAGGAGGCTTATCTTCGATCCCATGCGATATAAATGGTTTAGCTTCAAATACTTGTGATATACATGATTTAGCTTCAACTGCATGCGAAACAAACGAGTTATCTTCAAATACATGCGAAACACATGATTTAGCTTTAAATCAATGCGAAGTAGAAGGCTGATCTTCGAATCCACGAGAAACAAATGGTTTTGCTTCAAATACTTGTGATATACATGATTTAGCTTCAACTGCATGCGAAACAAACGAGTTAGCTTGAAATCCAAGCGAAACAAAGGTTTTAGATTCAAATCAATGCGAAGTAGACGACAGATCTTCAAATCCATGCGAAACAAATGGTTTAGCTTCAAATACTTGTGATATACATGATTTAGCTTCAACTGCAAGCGAAACAAACGAGTTAGCTTTAAATCCATGCGAAACACATGATTTAGCATCAAATCAATGCGAAGTAGGAGGCTTGGCTTCAAATCCGTGCGAATCAAATGGTTTAGCTTCAAATACTTGTGATATACATGATTTAGCTTCAACAGCATGCGAAACAAACCAGTTAGCTTCAAATCCATGCGAAAAGCATGATTTAGCATCAAATCAATGCGAAGTAGAAGGCTTATCTTCGAATCCATGCGTAACAAATGGTTTAGCTTCAAATACTTATGATATGCATGATTTAGCTTCAACTACTAGCGAAAAAAACGAGTTAGCTTCAAATCCAAGCGAAACACATGATTTAGCTTCAAATCAATGCGAAGTAGAAGGCTTATCTTCGAATCCATGCGAAACAAATGGATTAGCTTCTTATACTTGTGATATACATGATTTAGCTTCAACAGCATGCGAAACAAACGAGTTAGCTTCAAATCCATGCGAAACACATGATTAAGATTAAAATCAATGCGAAGTAGAAGGCTTATCTTCGAATCCATGCGAAACAACTGGTTTAGCTTCAAATACTTGTGATATACATGATTTAGCTTCAACTGCATGCGAAACAAACGAGTTAGCTTATAATCCATGCGAAACACATGATTTAGCTTCAAATCAATGCGAAGTAGAAGGGTTATCTTCGTATCCATGCGAAACAAATGGTTTAGCTTCAAATACTTGTGATACATTTGATTTAGCTTCAACAGCATGCGAAACAAACGAGTTAGCTTCAAATCCAAGCGAAACACATGATTTAGCTTCAAATCAATGCGAAGTAGGAGGCTTATCTTCGTATCCATGCGAAACAAATGGTTTAGCTGCAAATACTTGTGATATACATGATTTAGCTTCAACTGCATGCGAAACAAACGAGTTAGCTTAAAATCCATGCGGAACACATGATTTAGCTTCAAATCAATGCGAAGTAGGAGGCTTATCTTCGATCCCATGCGATATAAATGGTTTAGCTTCAAATACTTGTGATATACATGATTTAGCTTCAACTGCATGCGAAACAAACGAGTTAGCTTATAATCCATGCGAAACACATGATTTAGCTTCAAATCAATGCGAAGTAGAAGGGTTATCATCGTATCCATGCGAATCAAATGGTTTAGCTTCAAATACTTGTGATACATTTGATTTAGCTTCAACAGCATGCGAAACAAACGAGTTATCTTCAAATACATGCGAAACACATGATTTAGATTTAAATCAATGCGAAGTAGAAGGCTGATCTTCGAATCCACGAGAAACAAATGGTTTTGCTTCAAATACTTGTGATATACATGATTTAGCTTCAACTGCATGCGAAACAAACGAGTTAGCTTGAAATCCAAGCGAAACAAAGGTTTTAGATTCAAATCAATGCGAAGTAGACGACAGATCTTCAAATCCATGCGAAACAAATGGTTTAGCTTCAAATACTTGTGATATACATGATTTAGCTTCAACTGCAAGCGAAACAAACGAGTTAGCTTTAAATCCAGGCGAAACACATGATTTAGCCTCAAATCAATGCGAAGTAGGAGGCTTGGCTTCAAATCCGTGCGAATCAAATGGTTTAGCTTCAAATACTTGTGATATACATGATTTAGCTTCAACAGCATGCGAAACAAACCAGTTAGCTTCAAATCCATGCGAAACGCATGATTTAGCATCAAATCAATGCGAGTGTAAGGCTTATCTTCGAATCCATGCGAAACAAATGGATCAGCTTCATATACTTGTTGATATACACGATTTAGCTTCAACTGCATGCGGATCAAACGAGTTAGCTTATAATCCATGCGAAACACATGATTTAGCTTCAAATCAATGCGAAGTAGAAGGCTTATCTTCGAATCCATGCGAAACGAATAGTTTAGCTTCAAATACTTGTGATATACATGATTCAGCTTCAACTGCATGCGAAACAAACGAGTTAGCTTCAAATCATGCGAAACACTATGATTTATATTAAAATCAATGCGAAGTAGAAGGCTTATCTTCGAATCCATGCGAAACAAATGGTTTAGCTTCAAATACTTATGATATGCATGATTTAGCTTCAACTACTAGCGGAAAAAAACGAGTTAGCTTCAAAATCAAGCGAAACACATGATTTAGCTTCAAATCAATGCGAAGTAGAAGGCTTATCTTCGTATCCATGCGAAACAAATGGTTTAGCTGCAATACTTGTGATATACATGATTTAGCTTCAACTGCATGCGAAACAAACGAGTTAGCTTAAAATCCATGCGGAACACATGATTTAGCTTCAAATCAATGCGAAGTAGAATGCTGAGTTTCAAATGCCATGGCGAATCAAATGTTTTAGCTTCAAATACTGGTGACATACATGATTTTAGCTTCAAGTGCATGCGAAATAAACGAGTTAGTTTCAAATCCATGCGAAACAATTCGTTTGGCTTCCAAATACTTGTGATATTACTTGATTTAGATTCAGTAAGTGCGTGCGAAACAAACGAGGTAGCTTCAATCCAAGCGAAACACATGATTATCTTCAAATCAATGCGAGGTAGAAGGCTTAGATTCAAATCCATAGAGAATCAAACGGTTTAAGTTCAATTACTTGTGATAACATAATTTAGCTTCAACTGCTTGCGAAACAAACGAGTTAGCTTCAAATCCATGCGAAACACATGATTTAGCATCAATTCAATGCGAAGTAGGAGGCTTATCTTCAAATCCCATGCGAAACAATTAGGTTAGCTTCAAATACTTGTGACATTCATGATTTAACTTCAACTGCACGTGAAACAAACGAGGTAGCTTCAAATCCAAGCGAAAACACATGATTTATCTTCAAATCAATGCGAGGTAGAAGGCTTAGCTTCAATCCATGCGAATCAAACGGTTTAGCTTCAAATACTTGTGATATACTTGATTTATAGTCAAGTGCATGCGAAACAAACGAGATAGCTTCAAATCCATGCGAAACATATGATTTAACATCAAATCAATGCGAAGTAGAAGGCTTATCATCGAGTCCATGCGAAACAAATGGTTTAGCTCAAATACTTGTGATATACATGATTCAGCTACTACTGCATGCGAAACAAACGAGTTAGCTTCAAATCTATTCAAAACACATGTTTTAGCTTCAAATCGATGCGAAGTAGTAGGCTTATATCGAATCCATGCGAAACAAATGGTTTAGCGTCAAATATTTGTGATATACATGATTTAGCTTCAAATGCAGGCGAAATAACGAGTTAGCTTTAATCCATGCGAAACACATGATTTAGCACCAAATCAATGCGAAGTAGAAGGCCTAGATTCAGTTCCATGGGAATCAAATGATTTAGCTTCAAATACTTGTAATATACATGATTTAGCTTCAACTGCATGGCGAAACAAACGAGTTAGCAACAAATCCAAAGGAAGCACATCATTTAATATGAAATCAATGCGATGTAGAAGGCTTAGCTCCTAATCAATGCGAAACAAATACTTGTGGTAAACATGATTTAGTTTCAACTGCATGCGAGACAATCGAGTTAGCTTCAAATCCATGCGAAACACATGATTTAGCTTCAAATAAACGCGATGTAGGAGGCTGATCTTCGAATCCATGCGAAACAAATGGCTCAGGCTCAAATACTTGTGTTATACTTGATTTAGCTTCAACTGCATGCGAAACAAACATGTTAGCTTCAATTCCAAGCGAAACACATGATTTAACTTCCAATCAATGTGAAGTAGAAGGCTTAGCTTCAAATCTACGTGAAACAAATGGTTCAGATTCAAATACTTGTGATATACATGATTTAGATTCAACTTCATGCAAAACCAACAAGTTAGGCTTCAAATCCATGCGAAACACATGATTTAGAATCAAATCAATGCGAAGTAGAAGGCTTAGCATCAAATCCTGCGAAACGAATGTTTTGGCTTCAAATACTTGCGAATATCGCTGATATAGCTTCAAATGGAGGTTGAAACAAACGAGTTAGCTTTAAATCCATGCTAAAGTCATGATTTACCTTCAAATCAATACGAAGTAGAAGGCTTAGTTTGAAATCCATGCGAATAAAGTTCCTTTAGCTTCAAATACTTATGATATACATGATTTAGCTTCAACTGCATGCGAAACAAACTACTTAGCTTCAATTCATGCGAAACACATGATTTAGCTTCAAATGAATGCGAAGTAGAAGGATGATCTTCGAATCCATGCGAAACAAATGGTTCAGCTTCATACACTTGTGATATACATGATTTACATTCAACAGCAAGAGAAACAACGAGTTAGCTTCAAATCCATGCGAAACACATGATTTAGCACCGAATCAATGCGAAGTAGAAGGCTTACCTTCGAATCCACACGAAACAGATGGTTTAGCTTCAAATACTTGTAATGTACATGATTTAGGTTCAACAGCATGCGAAACAAACGAGTTAGCTTATAATCCATGCGAAACACATGATTTAGCTCCAATTCAATGCGAAGTAGAAGGCTTATCTTCGAATCATGCGAAACAAATGGTTTTAGCTTCAAATACTTGTGATATACATGATTTAGCTTCAAATGCATGCGAAACAAACGAATTAGCTTCAAATCGATGCGAAACACACGATATAGCTTAAAATCAATGCGAAGCAGATGGCTGATCGTCGAATCCATGGCGAAACAAATGGGTTTAGCTTCAAATACTTGTGATATACATGATTTAGCTTCAACAGCATGCGAAACAAACGAGTTAGCTTCAAATCCAAGCGAAAAACATGATTTAGCATCAAGTCAACGCGAAGTTGAAGAGTTAGCTTCAAATCCATGCGAAACAAATGGTTTAGCTTCAAATACTTGTGATATACATGATTTATATTCAACTGCATGCGAAACCAAACAGTTACCTTCAAATACAAGCGAAACACATGATTTCGCTTCAAATGAATGCGAAGCAGAAGGCTTAGCTTCAAATCCATGCGAAACGAATGGTTTTAGCTTCAATACTTGCGAATATAAGTGATATAGCTTCAAATGCATGCGAAACAAACGTGTTAGCTTCAAAATACATGCCAGATACATGATTTAGCCTTCTATTCAAAGCGAAGTGGAAGGCTTATCTTCGAATCCATGCGAAACAAATGGTTTAGTTCAAATACTTGTGATATACATGATTTAGCTTCAACTGCATGCGAAACCAAACAGTTATCTTCAAATGCAAGCGAAACACATGATTTAACTTCCAATCAATGTGAAGTAGAAGGCTTAGCTTCAAATCTATGTGAAACAAATGGTTCAGCTTCAAATACTTGTGATATACATGATTTAGATTCAACTTCATGCAAAACCACGAGTTAGCTTCAAATCCATGCGAAACACATGATTTAGAATCAAATCAATGCGAAGTAGAAGGCTTAGCTTCAAATCCAGCGAAACGAATGATTTAGCTTCAAATACTTGCGAATATCACTGATATAGCTTCAAATGCATGCGAAACAAACTAGTTAGCTTTAAATCCATGCAAAAGACATGATTTACCTTCAAATCAATGCGAAGTAGAAGGCTTAGTTTGAAATCCATGCGTATCAAGTTCTTTATGCTTCAAATACTTATGATATACATGATTTAGCTTCAACTGCTTGGGAAGCAAACGAGATATCTTCAAATCCATTCAAAACACATGATTTAGCTTCAAATCCATGCGAAACTCATGATTTAGCTTCAAATCAATGCGATGTAGAAAGCTCATCTTCGAATCATGCGAATCGAATGGTTTAGCTTCAAATACTTGTGATATGCGTGATTTTGCTTCAACTGCATGCAAAACCAACGAGATAGCTTCAAAAATCCAAGCGAAACACATGATTTAGATTCATATCAATGCGACGTAGAAGGCTTAGCTTCAAATCCAGCGAAACGAATGATTTAGCTTCAAATACGTGCGAATATCTCTGCTATAGCTTCAAATGCAAGTGAAACAAACGAGTTAGCTTTAAATCCATGCAAAAGACATGATTTACCCTTCAAATCAATGCAATTAGGAGACTGATCTTCGAATCCATGCGAAACAAATGGATCATGCTCAAATACTTGTGTTATACATGATTTAGCTTCAACAGTATGCGAAACAAACGACTTAGCTTCAAATCCTAGCGATAGACATGATTTAGCTTCAAATCAATGCGAAGAAGGATGGCGTACCTTCGAATCCATGCGAAACAAATGTTTTAGCTTCAAACACTTGTGATATACATGATTTAACATTCAAGCAGCAAGAGAAACAAACGAGTTAGCTTCAAATCCATGCGAAACACATGATTTAGCTTCAAATCAATGCGAAGTAGAAGGCTTATGCTTCGAATCCATGCGAAACAAATGGTTATGCTTCAAATACTTGTGATATACATGATTTAGCTTCAAATGCAGGCGAAACAAACGAATTAGCTTCAAATCGATGCGAAACACACGATATAGCTTAAAATCAATGCGAAGCCGATGGCTGATCGTCGAATCCATGCGAAACAAATGGTTTAGTTCAAATACTTGTGATATACATGATTTAGCTTCAACTGCATGGCGAAACCAAAACAGTTATCTTCAAATGCAAGCGAAACACGTGATTTAACTTCCAATAAATGTGAAGTAGAAGGCTTAGCTTCAAATCTATGTGAAACAAATTGGTTCAGCTTCAAATACTTGTGATATACATGATTTAGATTCCGACTTCATGGAAAACCAACGAGTTAGCTTCAAATCCATGCGAAACACATGATTTAGAATCAAATCAATGCGAAGTAGAAGGCTTAGCTTCAAATCCAGCGAAACGAATGATTTAGCTTCAAATACTTGCGAATATCACTGATATAGCTTCAAATGCATGCGAAACAAACTAGTTAGCTTTAAATCCATGCAAAAGACATGATTTACATTCAAATCAATGCGAAGTAGAAGGCTTAGTTTGAAATCCATGCGTATCAAGTTCTTTAGCTTCAAATACTTATGATATACATGATTTAGCTTCAACTGCTTGGGAAGCAAACGAGATATCTTCAAATCCATTCAAAACACATGATTTAGCTTCAAATCCATGCGTAACTCATGATTTAGCATCAAATCAATGCGAAGTAGAAGGCTTATCTTCAAATCCATGCGAAACGAAATGATTTATCTTCAAATACTTGCGAATATCTCTGATATAGATTCAAATGCAGGGTGAAACAAACGAGTTAGCTTTAAATGCATGCAAAAGGCATGATTTACCTTCAAATCAATGACAAATTAGGAGACTGATCTTCGAATCCATGCGAAACAAATGGATCAGGCTCAGATACTTGTGTTATACATGGTTTAGCTTCAACAGTATGCGAAACAAACGAGTTAGCTTCAAATCCTAGCGATAGACATGATTTAGCTTCAAATCAATGCGAAGTAGAAGGCTTACCTTCGAATCCATGCGAAACAAATGGTTTAGCTTCAAACACTTGTGATATAGATGATTTAGCTTCAACATCATGTGAAAACAAACGAGTTAGCTTCAAATCCAAGCGAAACACATGATTTAGCTTCAAATGAATGCGAAGTAGAAGGATGATATTCGAATCCATGCGAAACAAATGGTTCAGCTTCATACACTTGTGATATACATGATTTACATCAACAGCAAGAGAAACAAACGAGTTAGCTTCAAATCCATGCGAAACACATGATTTAGCACCGAATCAATGCGAAGTAGAAGGCTTACCTTCGAATCCACACGAAACAGATGGTTTAGGCTTCAATACTTGTAATGTACATGATTTAGGTTCAACAGCATGCGAAACAAACGAGTTAGCTTATAATCCATGCGAAACACATGATTTAATAAAATCAATGCGAAGTAGAAAGGCTTATCTTCGAATCCATGCGAAACAAATGGTTTAGCTTCAAATACTTATGATATGCAATGATTTAGCTTCAACTACTAGCGAAAAAAACGAGTTAGCTTCAAATCCAAGCGAAACACATGATTTAGCTTCAAATCAATGCGAAGTAGAAGGCTTATCTTCGTATCCATGCGAAACAAATGGTTTAGCTGCAAATACTTGTGATATACATGATTTAGCTTCAAACTGCATGCGAAACAAACGAGTTAGCTTAAAATCCATGCGGAACACATGATTTAGCTTCAAATCAATGCGAAGTAGAATGCTGAGTTTCAAACCCATGCGAATCAAATGTTTTAGCTTCAAATACTGGTGACATACATAATTTAGCTTACAAGTGCATGCGAAATAAACGAGTTATTTTCAAATCCATGCGAAACAATTCGTTTGGCTTCAAATACTTGTGATATACTTGATTTAGATTCAAGTGCACGTGAAACAAACGAGGTAGCTTCAAATCAAGCGAAACACATGATTTATCTCAAATCAATGCGAGGTAGAAGGCTTAGATTCAAATCCATGAGAATCAAACGGTTTAAGTTCAAATACTTGTGATATACATAATTTAGCTTCAACTGCATGCGAAACAAACGAGTTAGCTTCAAATCCATGCGAAACACATGATTTAGCATCAAATCAATGCGAAGTAGGAGGCTTATCTTCAAATCCATGCGAAACAATTAGGTTAGCTTCAAATACTTGTGACATTCATGATTCAGCTACTACTGCATGCGAAACAAACGAGTTAGCTTCAAATCTATTCAAAACACATGTTTTAGCTTCAAATCGATGCGAAAGTAGTAGGCTTATATTCGAATCCATGCGAAACAAATGGTTTAGCGTCAAATATTTGTGATATACATGATTTAGCTTCAAATGCAGGCGAAATAACGAGTTAGCTTTAAATCCATGCTAAACACATGATTTAGCACCAAATCAATGCGAAGTAGAAGGCCTAGATTCAGTTCCGTGGGAATCAAATGATTTAGCTTCAAATACTTGTAATATACATGATTTAGCTTCAACTGCATGCGAAACAAACGAGTTAGCAACAAATCCAAAGGAAGCACATCATTTAATATGAAATCAATGCGATGTAGAAGGCTTAGCTCCTAATCAATGCGAAACAAATGGTTTAGCTACAAATACTTGTGGTAAAACATGATTTAGTTTCAACTGCATGCGAGACAATCGAGTTAGCTTCAAATCCATGCGAAACACATGATTTAGCTTCAAATAAACGCGATGTAGGAGGCTGATCTTCGAATCATGCGAAACAAATGGCTCAGGCTCAAATACTTGTGTTATACTTGATTTAGCTTCAACTGCATGCGAAACAAACATGTTAGCTTCAATTCCAAGCGAAACACATGATTTAACTTCCAATCAATGTGAAGTAGAAGGCTTAGCTTCAAATCTACGTGAAACAAATGGTTCAGATTCAAATACTTGTGATATACATGATTTAGATTCAAACTTCATGCAAAACCAAACAAGGTTAGCTTCAAATCCAGGCGAAACACATGATTTAGAATCAAATCAATGCGAAAGTAGAAGGCTTAGCATCAAATCCTGCGAAACGAATGTTTTGGCATCAAATACTTGCGAATATCGCTGATATAGCTTTCAAATGGAGGTGAAACAAACGAGTTAGCTTTAAATCCATGCTAAAGTCATGATTTACCTTCATAATCAATGGCGAAGTAGAAGGCTTAGTTGAAATCCATGCGAATAAAGTTCTTTAGCTTCAAATACTTATGATATACATGATTTAGCTTCAACTGCATGCGAAACAAACTACTTAGCTTCAAATTCATGCGAAACACATGATTTAGCTTCAAATGAATGCGAAGTAGAAGGATGATCTTCGAATCCATGCGAAACAAATGGTTCAGCTTCATACACTTGTGATATACATGATTTACATTCAACAGCAAGAGAAACAAACGAGGTTAGCTTCAAATCCATGCGAAACACATGATTTAGCACCGAATCAATGCGAAGTAGAAGGCTTACCTTCGAATCCACACGAAACAGATGGTTTAGCTTCAAATACTTGTAATGTACATGATTTAGGTTCAACAGCATGCGAAACAAACGAGTTAGCTTATAATCCATGCGAAACACATGATTTAGCTCCAATTCAATGCGAAGTAGAAGGCTTATCTTCGAATCCAATGCGAAACAAATGGTTTAGCTTCAAATACTTGTGATATACATGATTTAGCTTCAAATGCATGCGAAACAAACGAATTAGCTTCAAATCGATGCGAAACACACGATATAGCTTAAAATCAATGCGAAGCCGATGGCTGATCGTCGAATCCATGCGGAAACAAATGGTTTAGCTTCAAATACTTGTGATATACATGATTTAGCTTCAACAGCATGCGAAACAAACGAGATCAAGTCAACGCGAAGTTGAAGAGTTAGCTTCAAATCCATGCGAAACAAATGGTTTAGCTTCAAATACTTGTGATATACATGATTTATATTCAACTGCATGCGAAACCAAACAGTTACCTTCAAATACAAGCGAAACACATGATTTCGCTTCAAATGAATGCGAAGCAGAAGGCTTAGCTTCAAATCCATGCGAAACGAATGGTTTAGCTTCAAATACTTGCGAATATAAGTGATATAGCTTCAAATGCATGCGAAACAAACGTGTTAGCTTCAAATACATGCCAGATACATGATTTAGCTTCTATTCAAAGCGAAGTAGAAGGCTTATCTTCGAATCCATGCGAAACAAATGGTTTAGTTCAAATACTTGTGATATACATGATTTAGCTTCAACTGCATGCGAAACCAAACAGTTATCTTCAAATGCAAGCGAAACACATGATTTAACTTCCAATCAATGTGAAGTAGAAGGCTTAGCTTCAAATCTATGTGAAACAAATGGTTCAGCTTCAAATACTTGTGATATACATGATTTAGATTCAACTTCATGCAAAACCAACGAGTTAGCTTCAATCCATGCGAAACACATGATTTAGAATCAAATCAATGCGAAGTAGAAGGCTTAGCTTCAAATCCAGCGAAACGAATGATTTAGCTTCAAATACTTGCGAATATCACTGATATAGCTTCAAATGCATGCGAAACAAACTAGTTAGCTTTAAATCCATGCAAAAGACATGATTTACCTTCAAATCAATGCGAAGTAGAAGGCTTAGTTTGAAATCCATGCGTATCAAGTTCTTTAGCTTCAAATACTTATGATATACATGATTTAGCTTCAACTGCTTGGGAAGCAAACGAGATATCTTCAAATCATTCAAAACACATGATTTAGCTTCAAATCCATGCGAAACTCATGATTTAGCTTCAAATCAAAGCGATGTAGAAAGCTCATCTTCGAATCCATGCGAATCGAATGGTTTAGCTTCAAATACTTGTGATATGCGTGATTTTGCTTCAACTGCATGCAAAACCAACGAGATAGCTTCAAATCCAAGCGAAACACATGATTTAGATTCATATCAATGCGACGTAGAAGGCTTAGCTTCAAATCCAGCGAAACGAATGATTTAGCTTCAAATACGTGCGAATATCTCTGCTATAGCTTCAAATGCAAGTGAAACAAACGAGTTAGCTTTAAATCCATGCAAAAGACATGATTTACCTTCAAATCAATGCAAATTAGGAGACTGATCTTCGAATCCATGCGAAACAAATGGATCATGCTCAAATACTTGTGTTATACATGATTTAGCTTCAACAGTATGCGAAACAAACGACTTAGCTTCAAATCCTAGCGATAGACATGATTTAGCTTCAAATCAATGCGAAGAAGATGGCGTACCTTCGAATCCATGCGAAACAAATGTTTTAGCTTCAAACACTTGTGATATACATGATTTACATTCAACAGCAAGAGAAACAAACGAGTTAGCTTCAAATCCATGCGAAACACATGATTTAGCTTCAAATCAATGCGAAGTAGAAGGCTTATCTTCGAATCCATGCGAAACAAATGGTTATGCTTCAAATACTTGTGATATACATGATTTAGCTTCAAATGCAGGCGAAACAAACGAATTAGCTTCAAATCGATGCGAAACACACGATATAGCTTAAAATCAATGCGAAGCCGATGGCTGATCGTCGAATCCATGCGAAACAAATGGTTTAGTTCAAATACTTGTGATATACATGATTTAGCTTCAACTGCATGCGAAACCAAACAGTTATCTTCAAATGCAAGCGAAACACGTGATTTAACTTCCAATAAATGTGAAGTAGAAGGCTTAGCTTCAAATCTATGTGAAACAAATGGTTCAGCTTCAAATACTTGTGATATACATGATTTAGATTCGACTTCATGGAAAACCAACGAGTTAGCTTCAAATCCATGCGAAACACATGATTTAGAATCAAATCAATGCGAAGTAGAAGGCTTAGCTTCAAATCCAGCGAAACGAATGATTTAGCTTCAAATACTTGCGAATATCACTGATATAGCTTCAAATGCATGCGAAACAAACTAGTTAGCTTTAAATCCATGCAAAAGACATGATTTACATTCAAATCAATGCGAAGTAGAAGGCTTAGTTTGAAATCCATGCGTATCAAGTTCTTTAGCTTCAAATACTTATGATATACATGATTTAGCTTCAACTGCTTGGGAAGCAAACGAGATATCTTCAAATCCATTCAAAACACATGATTTAGCTTCAAATCCATGCGTAACTCATGATTTAGCATCAAATCAATGCGAAGTAGAAGGCTTATCTTCAAATCCATGCGAAACGAATGATTTATCTTCAAATACTTGCGAATATCTCTGATATAGATTCAAATGCAGGTGAAACAAACGAGTTAGCTTTAAATGCATGCAAAAGGCATGATTTACCTTCAAATCAATGCAAATTAGGAGACTGATCTTCGAATCCATGCGAAACAAATGGATCAGGCTCAGATACTTGTGTTATACATGGTTTAGCTTCAACAGTATGCGAAACAAACGAGTTAGCTTCAAATCCTAGCGATAGACATGATTTAGCTTCAAATCAATGCGAAGTAGAAGGCTTACCTTCGAATCCATGCGAAACAAATGGTTTAGCTTCAAACACTTGTGATATACATGATTTAGCTTCAACATCATGTGAAACAAACGAGTTAGCTTCAAATCCAAGCGAAACACATGATTTAGCTTCAAATGAATGCGAAGTAGAAGGATGATATTCGAATCCATGCGAAACAAATGGTTCAGCTTCATACACTTGTGATATACATGATTTACATTCAACAGCAAGAGAAACAAACGAGTTAGCTTCAAATCCATGCGAAACACATGATTTAGCACCGAATCAATGCGAAGTAGAAGGCTTACCTTCGAATCCACACGAAACAGATGGTTTAGCTTCAAATACTTGTAATGTACATGATTTAGGTTCAACAGCATGCGAAACAAACGAGTTAGCTTATAATCCATGCGAAACACATGATTTATATTAAAATCAATGCGAAGTAGAAGGCTTATCTTCGAATCCATGCGAAACAAATGGTTTAGCTTCAAATACTTATGATATGCATGATTTAGCTTCAACTACTAGCGAAAAAAACGAGTTAGCTTCAAATCCAAGCGAAACACATGATTTAGCTTCAAATCAATGCGAAGTAGAAGGCTTATCTTCGTATCCATGCGAAACAAATGGTTTAGCTGCAAATACTTGTGATATACATGATTTAGCTTCAACTGCATGCGAAACAAACGAGTTAGCTTAAAATCCATGCGGAACACATGATTTAGCTTCAAATCAATGCGAAGTAGAATGCTGAGTTTCAAAACCATGCGAATCAAATGTTTTAGCTTCAAATACTGGTGACATACATGATTTAGCTTCAAGTGCATGCGAAATAAACGAGTTATTTTCAAATCCATGCGAAACAATTCGTTTGGCTTCAAATACTTGTGATATACTTGATTTAGATTCAAGTGCACGTGAAACAAACGAGGTAGCTTCAAATCCAAGCGAAACAAATGATTTATCTTCAAATCAATGCGAGGTAGAAGGCTTAGATTCAAATCCATGAGAATCAAACGGTTTAAGTTCAAATACTTGTGATATACATAATTTAGCTTCAACTGCATGCGAAACAAACGAGTTAGCTTCAAATCCATGCGAAACACATGATTTAGCATCAAATCAATGCGAAGTAGGAGGCTTATCTTCAAATCCATGCGAAAAAATTAGGTTAGCTTCAAATACTTGTGACATTCATGATTCAGCTACTACTGCATGCGAAACAAACGAGTTAGCTTCAAATCTATTCAAAACACATGTTTTAGCTTCAAATCGATGCGAAGTAGTAGGCTTATATTCGAATCCATGCGAAACAAATGGTTTAGCGTCAAATATTTGTGATATACATGATTTAGCTTCAAATGCAGGCGAAATAACGAGTTAGCTTTAAATCCATGCGAAACACATGATTTAGCACCAAATCAATGCGAAGTAGAAGGCCTAGATTCAGTTCCGTGGGAATCAAATGATTTAGCTTCAAATACTTGTAATATACATGATTTAGCTTCAACTGCATGCGAAACAAACGAGTTAGCAACAAATCCAAAGGAAGCACATCATTTAATATGAAATCAATGCGATGTAGAAGGCTTAGCTCCTAATCAATGCGAAACAAATGGTTTAGCTACAAATACTTGTGGTAAACATGATTTAGTTTCAACTGCATGCGAGACAATCGAGTTAGCTTCAAATCCATGCGAAACACATGATTTAGCTTCAAATAAACGCGATGTAGGAGGCTGATCTTCGAATCCATGCGAAACAAATGGCTCAGGCTCAAATACTTGTGTTATACTTGATTTAGCTTCAACTGCATGCGAAACAAACATGTTAGCTTCAATTCCAAGCGAAACACATGATTTAACTTCCAATCAATGTGAAGTAGAAGGCTTAGCTTCAAATCTACGTGAAACAAATGGTTCAGATTCAAATACTTGTGATATACATGATTTAGATTCAACTTCATGCAAAACCAACAAGTTAGCTTCAAATCCATGCGAAACACATGATTTAGAATCAAATCAATGCGAAGTAGAAGGCTTAGCATCAAATCCTGCGAAACGAATGTTTTGGCATCAAATACTTGCGAATATCGCTGATATAGCTTCAAATGGAGGTGAAACAAACGAGTTAGCTTTAAATCCATGCTAAAGTCATGATTTACCTTCAAATCAATGCGAAGTAGAAGGCTTAGTTTGAAATCCATGCGAATAAAGTTCTTTAGCTTCAAATACTTATGATATACATGATTTAGCTTCAACTGCATGCGAAACAAACTACTTAGCTTCAAATTCATGCGAAACACATGATTTAGCTTCAAATGAATGCGAAGTAGAAGGATGATCTTCGAATCCATGCGAAACAAATGGTTCAGCTTCATACACTTGTGATATACATGATTTACATTCAACAGCAAGAGAAACAAACGAGTTAGCTTCAAATCCATGCGAAACACATGATTTAGCACCGAATCAATGCGAAGTAGAAGGCTTACCTTCGAATCCACACGAAACAGATGGTTTAGCTTCAAATACTTGTAATGTACATGATTTAGGTTCAACAGCATGCGAAACAAACGAGTTAGCTTATAATCCATGCGAAACACATGATT
This sequence comes from Megalopta genalis, assembly GCF_051020955.1. Taxonomy (NCBI): domain Eukaryota; kingdom Metazoa; phylum Arthropoda; class Insecta; order Hymenoptera; family Halictidae; genus Megalopta; species Megalopta genalis. Next base: position 179,775 of record NW_027476347.1, read on the forward strand.
TAGCTCCAATTCAATGCGAAGTAGAAGGCTTATCTTCGAATCCATGCGAAACAAATGGTTTAGCTTCAAATACTTGTGATATACATGATTTAGCTTCAAATGCATGCGAAACAAACGAATTAGCTTCAAATCGATGCGAAACACACGATATAGCTTAAAATCAATGCGAAGCCGATGGCTGATCGTCGAATCCATGCGAAACAAATGGTTTAGCTTCAAATACTTGTGATATACATGATTTAGCTTCAACAGCATGCGAAACAAACGAGTTAGCTTCAAATCCAAGCGAAAAACATGATTTAGCATCAAGTCAACGCGAAGTTGAAGAGTTAGCTTCAAATCCATGCGAAACAAATGGTTTAGCTTCAAATACTTGTGATATACATGATTTATATTCAACTGCATGCGAAACCAAACAGTTACCTTCAAATACAAGCGAAACACATGATTTCGCTTCAAATGAATGCGAAGCAGAAGGCTTAGCTTCAAATCCATGCGAAACGAATGGTTTAGCTTCAAATACTTGCGAATATAAGTGATATAGCTTCAAATGCATGCGAAACAAACGTGTTAGCTTCAAATACATGCCAGATACATGATTTAGCTTCTATTCAAAGCGAAGTAGAAGGCTTATCTTCGAATCCATGCGAAACAAATGGTTTAGTTCAAATACTTGTGATATACATGATTTAGCTTCAACTGCATGCGAAACCAAACAGTTATCTTCAAATGCAAGCGAAACACATGATTTAACTTCCAATCAATGTGAAGTAGAAGGCTTACCTTCGAATCCACACGAAACAGATGGTTTAGCTTCAAATACTTGTAATGTACATGATTTAGGTTCAACAGCATGCGAAACAAACGAGTTAGCTTATAATCCATGCGAAACACATGATTTAGCTCCAATTCAATGCGAAGTAGAAGGCTTATCTTCGAATCCATGCGAAACAAATGGTTTAGCTTCAAATACTTGTGATATACATGATTTAGCTTCAAATGCATGCGAAACAAACGAATTAGCTTCAAATCGATGCGAAACACACGATATAGCTTAAAATCAATGCGAAGCCGATGGCTGATCGTCGAATCCATGCGAAACAAATGGTTTAGCTTCAAATACTTGTGATATACATGATTTAGCTTCAACAGCATGCGAAACAAACGAGTTAGCTTCAAATCCAAGCGAAAAACATGATTTAGCATCAAGTCAACGCGAAGTTGAAGAGTTAGCTTCAAATCCATGCGAAACAAATGGTTTAGCTTCAAATACTTGTGATATACATGATTTATATTCAACTGCATGCGAAACCAAACAGTTACCTTCAAATACAAGCGAAACACATGATTTCGCTTCAAATGAATGCGAAGCAGAAGGCTTAGCTTCAAATCCATGCGAAACGAATGGTTTAGCTTCAAATACTTGCGAATATAAGTGATATAGCTTCAAATGCATGCGAAACAAACGTGTTAGCTTCAAATACATGCCAGATACATGATTTAGCTTCTATTCAAAGCGAAGTAGAAGGCTTATCTTCGAATCCATGCGAAACAAATGGTTTAGTTCAAATACTTGTGATATACATGATTTAGCTTCAACTGCATGCGAAACCAAACAGTTATCTTCAAATGCAAGCGAAACACATGATTTAACTTCCAATCAATGTGAAGTAGAAGGCTTAGCTTCAAATCTATGTGAAACAAATGGTTCAGCTTCAAATACTTGTGATATACATGATTTAGATTCAACTTCATGCAAAACCAACGAGTTAGCTTCAAATCCATGCGAAACACATGATTTAGAATCAAATCAATGCGAAGTAGAAGGCTTAGCTTCAAATCCAGCGAAACGAATGATTTAGCTTCAAATACTTGCGAATATCACTGATATAGCTTCAAATGCATGCGAAACAAACTAGTTAGCTTTAAATCCATGCAAAAGACATGATTTACCTTCAAATCAATGCGAAGTAGAAGGCTTAGTTTGAAATCCATGCGTATCAAGTTCTTTAGCTTCAAATACTTATGATATACATGATTTAGCTTCAACTGCTTGGGAAGCAAACGAGATATCTTCAAATCCATTCAAAACACATGATTAAGCTTCAAATCCATGCGAAACTCATGATTTAGCTTCAAATCAATGCGATGTAGAAAGCTCATCTTCGAATCCATGCGAATCGAATGGTTTAGCTTCAAATACTTGTGATATGCGTGATTTTGCTTCAACTGCATGCAAAACCAACGAGATAGCTTCAAATCCAAGCGAAACACATGATTTAGATTCATATCAATGCGACGTAGAAGGCTTAGCTTCAAATCCAGCGAAACGAATGATTTAGCTTCAAATACGTGCGAATATCTCTGCTATAGCTTCAAATGCAAGTGAAACAAACGAGTTAGCTTTAAATCCATGCAAAAGACATGATTTACCTTCAAATCAATGCAAATTAGGAGACTGATCTTCGAATCCATGCGAAACAAATGGATCATGCTCAAATACTTGTGTTATACATGATTTAGCTTCAACAGTATGCGAAACAAACGACTTAGCTTCAAATCCTAGCGATAGACATGATTTAGCTTCAAATCAATGCGAAGAAGATGGCGTACCTTCGAATCCATGCGAAACAAATGTTTTAGCTTCAAACACTTGTGATATACATGATTTACATTCAACAGCAAGAGAAACAAACGAGTTAGCTTCAAATCCATGCGAAACACATGATTTAGCTTCAAATCAATGCGAAGTAGAAGGCTTATCTTCGAATCCATGCGAAACAAATGGTTATGCTTCAAATACTTGTGATATACATGATTTAGCTTCAAATGCAGGCGAAACAAACGAATAAGCTTCAAATCGATGCGAAACACACGATATAGCTTAAAATCAATGCGAAGCCGATGGCTGATCGTCGAATCCATGCGAAACAAATGGTTTAGTTCAAATACTTGTGATATACATGATTTAGCTTCAACTGCATGCGAAACCAAACAGTTATCTTCAAATGCAAGCGAAACACGTGATTTAACTTCCAATAAATGTGAAGTAGAAGGCTTAGCTTCAAATCTATGTGAAACAAATGGTTCAGCTTCAAATACTTGTGATATACATGATTTAGATTCGACTTCATGGAAAACCAACGAGTTAGCTTCAAATCCATGCGAAACACATGATTTAGAATCAAATCAATGCGAAGTAGAAGGCTTACTTCAAATCCAGCGAAACGAATGATTTAGCTTCAAATACTTGCGAATATCACTGATATAGCTTCAAATGCATGCGAAACAAACTAGTTAGCTTTAAATCCATGCAAAAGACATGATTTACATTCAAATCAATGCGAAGTAGAAGGCTTAGTTTGAAATCCATGCGTATCAAGTTCTTTAGCTTCAAATACTTATGATATACATGATTTAGCTTCAACTGCTTGGGAAGCAAACGAGATATCTTCAAATCCATTCAAAACACATGATTTAGCTTCAAATCCATGCGTAACTCATGATTTAGCATCAAATCAATGCGAAGTAGAAGGCTTATCTTCAAATCCATGCGAAACGAATGATTTATCTTCAAATACTTGCGAATATCTCTGATATAGATTCAAATGGAGGTGAAACAAACGAGTTAGCTTTAAATGCATGCAAAAGGCATGATTTACCTTCAAATCAATCCAAATTAGGAGACTGATCTTCGAATCCATGCGAAACAAATGGATCAGGCTCAGATACTTGTGTTATACATGGTTTAGCTTCAACAGTATGCGAAACAAACGAGTTAGCTTCAAATCCTAGCGATAGACATGATTTAGCTTCAAATCAATGCGAAGTAGAAGGCTTACCTTCGAATCCATGCGAAACAAATGGTTTAGCTTCAAACACTTGTGATATACATGATTTAGCTTCAACATCATGTGAAACAAACGAGTAGCTTCAAATCCAAGCGAAACACATGATTTAGCTTCAAATGAATGCGAAGTAGAAGGATGATATTCGAATCCATGCGAAACAAATGGTTCAGCTTCATACACTTGTGATATACATGATTACATTCAACAGCAAGAGAAACAAACGAGTTAGCTTCAAATCCATGCGAAACACATGATTTAGCACCGAATCAATGCGAAGTAGAAGGCTTACCTTCGAAATCCACACGAAACAGATGGTTTAGCTTCAAATACTTGTAATGTACATGATTTAGGTTCAACAGCATGCGAAACAAACGAGTTAGCTTATAATCCATGCGAAACACATGATTTAGCTCCAATTCAATGCGAAGTAGAAGGGCTTATCTTCGAATCCATGCGAAACAAATGGTTTAGCTTCAAATACTTGTGATATACATGATTTAGCTTCAAATGCATGCGAAACAAACGAATTAGCTTCAAATCGATGCGAAACACACGATATAGCTTAAAATCAATGCGAAGCCGATGGCTGATCGTCGAATCCATGCGAAACAAATGGTTTAGCTTCAATACTTGTGATATACATGATTTAGCTTCAACAGCATGCGAAACAAACGAGTTAGCTTCAAATCCAAGCGAAAAACATGATTTAGCATCAAGTCAACGCGAAGTGAAGAGTTAGCTTCAAATCCATGCGAAACAAATGGTTTAGCTTCAAATACTTGTGATATACATGATTTATATTCAACTGCATGCGAAACCAAAACAGTTAGCTTCAAATACAAGCGAAACACATGATTTCGCTTCAAATGAATGCGAAGCAGAAGGCTTAGCTTCAAATCCATGCGAAACGAATGGTTTAGCTTCAAATACTTGCGAATATAAGTGATATAGCTTCAAATGCATGCGAAACAAACGTGTTAGCTTCAATACATGCCAGATACATGATTTAGCTTCTATTCAAAGCGAAGAAGAAGGCTTATCTTCGAATCCATGCGAAACAAATGGTTTAGTTCAAATACTTGTGATATACATGATTTAGCTTCAACTGCATGCGAAACCAAACAGTTATCTTCAAATGCAAGCGAAACACATGATTTAACTTCCAATCAATGTGAAGTAGAAGGCTTAGCTTCAAATCCAGCGAAACGAATGATTTAGCTTCAAATACGTGCGATATCTCTGCTATAGCTTCAAATGCAAGTGAAACAAACGAGTTAGCTTTAAATCCATGCAAAAGACATGATTTACCTTCAAATCAATGCAAATTAGGAGACTGATCTTCGAATCCATGCGAAACAAATGGATCATGCTCAAATACTTGTGTTATACATGATTTAGCTTCAACAGTATGCGAAACAAACGACTAGCTTCAAATCCTAGCGATAGACATGATTTAGCTTCAAATCAATGCGAAGAAGATGGCGTACCTTCGAATCCATGCGAAACAAATGTTTTAGCTTCAAACACTTGTGATATACATGATTTACATTCAACAGCAAGAGAAACAAACGAGTTAAGCTTCAAATCCATGCGAAACACATGATTTAGCTCAAATCAATGCGAAGTAGAAGGCTTATCTTCGAATCCATGCGAAACAAATGGTTATGCTTCAAATACTTGTGATATACATGATTTAGCTTCAAATGCAGGCGAAACAAACGAATTAGCTTCAAATCGATGCGAATCACACGATATAGCTTAAAATCAATGCGAAGCAGATGGCTGATCGTCGAATCCATGCGAAACAAATGGTTTAGTTCAAATACTTGTGATATACATGATTTAGCTTCAACTGCATGCGAAACCAAACAGTTATCTTCAAATGCAAGCGAAACACGTGATTTAACTTCCAATAAATGTGAAGTAGAAGGCTTAGCTTCAAATCTATGTGAAACAAATGGTTCAGCTTCAAATACTTGTGATATACATGATTTAGATTCGACTTCATGGTAAAACAACGAGTTTAGCTTCAAATCCATGCGAAACACATGATTTAGAATCAAATCAATGCGAAGTACAAGGCTTAGCTTCAAATCCAGCGAAACGAATGATTTAGCTTCAAATACTTGCGATATCATGATATAGCTTCAAATGCATGCGAAAACAAACTAGTTAGCTTTAAATCCATGCAAAAGACATGATTTACATTCAAATCAATGCGAAGTAGAAGCTTAGTTTGAAATCCATGCGTATCAAGTTCTTTAGCTTCAATACTTTGATATACATGATTTAGCTTCAACTGCTTGGGAAGCAAACGAGATATCTTCAAATCCATTCAAAACACATGATTTAGCTTCAAATCCATGCGTAACTCATGATTTAGCATCAAATCAATGCGAAGTAGAAGGCTTATCTTCAAATCCATGCGAAACGAATGATTTATCTTCAAATACTTGCGAATATCTCTGATATAGATTCAAATGCAGGTGAAACAAACGAGTTAAGCTTCAAATCCAAGCGAAACACATGATTTATCTTCAAATCATGCGAGGTAGAAGGCTTAGCTTCAAATCCATGCGATTCAAACGGTTTAGCTTCAATACTTCTGATATACATGATTTAGCTTCAACAGTATGCGAAACAAACGAGTTAGCTTTAAATCCATGCGAAACACATGATTTAGCTTCAAATCAATGCGAAGTAGAAGGGTTATCTTCGAATCCATGCGAAACAAATGGTTTAGCTTCAAATACTTGTGATATACATGATTTAACTTCAACAGCATGCGAAACAAACGAGTTAGCTTCAAATCCAAGCGAAACACATGATTTATCTTCAAATCAATGCGAGGTAGAAGGCTTATCTTCAAATCCATGCGAATCAAACGATTTAGCTTCAAATACATGTGATATACATGATTTAGCTTCAACAGAATGCGAAACAAACCAGTTAGCTTCAAATCTATGCGAAACATATGATTTAGCTTCAAATCAATGCGAAGTAGAAGGGTTATCTTCGAATCCATGCGAAACAAATGGTTTAGCTTCAAATACTTGTGATATACATGATTTAGCTTCAACAGCATGCGAAACAAACGAGTTAGCTTCAAATCCAAGCGAAACACATGATTTATCTTCAAATCAATGCGAGGTAGAAGGCTTATCTTCAAATCCATGCGAATCAAACGGTTTAGCTTCAAATACTTGTGATATACAAGATTTAGCTTCAACTGCATGTGAAACAAACGAGCTAGCCTCAAATCCATGAGAAACACGTGATTCAGGATCAAGTCAACGCGAAGTTGAAGGCTTAGCGTCAAATCCATGCGAAACGAACGATTTAGCTTCACATACTTGTGAATAGAAGTGGTAAGGCTTGAAATGCAGGCGAAACAAACGAGTTAGCTTCAAATCCATGCGAAACACATGATTTAGCATCAAATCAATGCGAAGTAGAAGGCTTATCTTCAAATCCATGCGAAACGAATGATTTAGCTTCAAATACTTGCGAATATCTCTGATATAGCTTCAAATGCAGGTGAAACAAACGAGTTAGCTTTAAATGCATGCAAAAGGCATGATTTACCTTCAAATCAATGCAAATTAGGAGACTGATCTTCGAATCCATGCGAAACAAATGGATCAGGCTCAAATACTTGTGTTATACATGGTTTAGCTTCAACAGTATGCGAAACAAACGAGTTAGCTTTAAATCCATGCGAAACACATGATTTAGCTTCAAATCAATGCGAAGTAGAAGGGTTATCTTCGAATCCATGCGAAACAAATGCTTTAGCTTCAAATACTTGTGATATACATGATTTAGCTTCAACAGCATGCGAAACAAACGAGTTAGCTTCAAATCCAAGCGAAACACATGATTTATCTTCAAATCAATGCGAGGTAGAAGGCTTATCTTCAAATCCATGCGAATCAAACGATTTAGCTTCAAATACTTGTGATATACATGATTTAGCTTCAACAGCATGCGAAACAAACCAGTTAGCTTCAAATCTATGCGAAACACATGATTTAGCTTCAAATCAATGCGAAGTAGAAGGGTTATCTTCGAATCCATGCGAAACAAATGGTTTAGCTTCAAATACTTGTGATATACATGATTTAGCTTCAACAGCATGCGAAACAAACGTGTTAGCTTAAAATCTAAGCGAAAAACATAATATAGCGTCAAATCAACGCGAAGTTGAAGGCTTACCTTCAAATCCATGCGAAGCAAATGGTTTAGCTTCAAACACTTGTAATATACATGATTTAGCTTCAACAGCATACGAAACAAACCGAGTTAGCTGCAAATCCATACGAAACACATGATTTAGCTTCAATCAATTCGAAGTAGAAGGCTTAGCTTCAAATCCGTGCGAATCAAAAGTTTTAGCTTCAAATACTTGTGATATTCATGATTTATATTCAACTGCATGCGAAACCAAACAGTTAGCTTCAAATACAAGCGAAACACATGATTTCGCTTCAAATGAATGCGAAGCAGAAGGCTTAGCTTCAAATCCATGCGAAACGAAATGGTTTAGCTTCAAATACTTGCGAATATAAGTGATATAGCTTCAAATGCATGCGAAACAAACGTGTTAGCTTCAAATACATGCCAGATACATGATTTAGCTTCTATTCAAAGCGAAGTAGAAGGCTTATCTTCGAATCCATGCGAAACAAATGGTTTAGTTCAAATACTTGTGATATACATGATTTAGCTTCAACTGCATGCGAAACCAACAGTTATCTTCAAATGCAAGCGAAACACATGATTTAACTTCCAATCAATGTGAAGTAGAAGGGCTTAGCTTCAAATCTATGTGAAACAAATGGTTCAGCTTCAAATACTTGTGATATACATGATTTAGATTCAACTTCATGCAAACCAACGAGTTAGCTTCAAATCCATGCGAAACACATGATTTAGAATCAAATCAATGCGAAGTAGAAGGCTTAGCTTCAAATCCAGCGAAACGAATGATTTAGCTTCAAATACTTGCGAATATCACTGATATAGCTTCAAATGCATGCGAAACAAACTAGTTAGCTTTAAATCCATGCAAAAGACATGATTTACCTTCAAATCAATGCGAAGTAGAAGGCTTAGTTTTGAAATCCATGCGTATCAAGTTCTTTAGCTTCAAATACTTATGATATACATGATTTAGCTTCAACTGCTTGGGAAGCAAACGAGATATCTTCAAATCCATTCAAAACACATGATTTAGCTTCAAATCCATGCGAAACTCATGATTTAGCTTCAAATCAATGCGATGTAGAAAGCTCATCTTCGAATCCATGCGAATCGAATGGTTTAGCTTCAAATACTTGTGATTATGCGTGATTTTGCTTCAACTGCATGCAAAACCAACGAGATAGCTTCAAATCCAAGCGAAACATATGATTTAGATTCATATCAATGCGAAGTAGAAGGCTTAGCTTCAAATCCAGCGAAACGAATGATTTAGCTTCAAATACGTGCGAATATCTCTGCTATAGCTTCAAATGCAAGTGAAACAAACGAGTTAGCTTTAAATCCATGCAAAAGACATGATTTACCTTCAAATCAATGCAAATTAGGAGACTGATCTTCGAATCCATGCGAACAAATGGATCATGCTCAAATACTTGTGTTATACATGATTTATCTTCAACAGTATGCGAAACAAACGACTTAGCTTCAAATCCTAGCGATAGACATGATTTAGCTTCAAATCAATGCGAAGAAGATGGCGTACCTTCGAATCCATGCGAAACAAATGTTTTAGCTTCAAACACTTGTGATATACATGATTTAACTTCAACAGCATGCGAAACAAACGAGTTAGCTTCAAATCCAAGCGAAACACATGATTTATCTTCAAATCAATGCGAGGTAGAAGGCTTATCTTCAAATCCATGCGAATCAAACGATTTAGCTTCAAATACATGTGATATATATGATTTAGCTTCAACAGAATGCGAAACAAACCAGTTAGCTTCAAATCTATGCGAAACACATGATTTAGCTTCAAATCAATGCGAAGTAGAAGGGTTATCTTCGAATCCATGCGAAACAAATGGTTTAGCTTCAAATACTTGTGATATACATGATTTAGCTTCAACAGCATGCGAAACAAACGAGTTAGCTTCAAATCCAAGCGAAACACATGATTTATCTTCAAATCAATGCGAGGTAGAAGGCTTATCTTCAAATCCATGCGAATCAAACGGTTTAGCTTCAAATACTTGTGATATACATGATTTAGCTTCAACTGCATGCGAAACAAACGAGCTAGCCTCAAATCCATGAGAAACACGTGATTCAGGATCAAGTCAACGCGAAGTTGAAGGCTTAGCGTCAAATCCATGCGAAACGAACGATTTAGCTTCACATACTTGTGAATAGAAGTGATAAGGCTTGAAATGCAGGCGAAACAAACGAGTTAGCTTCAAATCCATGCGAAACACATGATTTAGCATCAAATCAATGCGAAGTAGAAGGCTTATCTTCAAATCCATGCGAAACGAATGATTTAGCTTCAAATACTTGCGAATATCTCTGATATAGCTTCAAATGCAGGTGAAACAAACGAGTTAGCTTTAAATGCATGCAAAAGGCATGATTTACCTTCAAATCAATGCAAATTAGGAGACTGATCTTCGAATCCATGCGAAACAAATGGATCAGGCTCAAATACTTGTGTTATACATGGTTTAGCTTCAACAGTATGCGAAACAAACGAGTTAGCTTTAAATCCATGCGAAACACATGATTTAGCTTCAAATCAATGCGAAGTAGAAGGGTTATCTTCGAATCCATGCGAAACAAATGCTTTAGCTTCAAATACTTGTGATATACATGATTTAGCTTCAACAGCATGCGAAACAAACGAGTTAGCTTCAAATCCAAGCGAAACACATGATTTATCTTCAAATCAATGCGAGGTAGAAGGCTTATCTTCAAATCCATGCGAATCATACGATTTAGCTTCAAATACTTGTGATATACATGATTTAGCTTCAACAGCATGCGAAACAAACCAGTTAGCTTCAAATCTATGCGAAACACATGATTTAGCTTCAAATCAATGCGAAGTAGAAGGGTTATCTTCGAATCCATGCGAAACAAATGGTTTAGCTTCAAATACTTGTGATATACATGATTTAGCTTCAACAGCATGCGAAACAAACGTGTTAGCTTAAAATCTAAGCGAAAAACATAATATAGCGTCAAATCAACGCGAAGTTGAAGGCTTACCTTCAAATCCATGCGAAGCAAATGGTTTAGCTTCAAACACTTGTAATATACATGATTTAGCTTCAACAGCATACGAAACAAACGAGTTAGCTGCAAATCCATACGAAACACATGATTTAGCTTCAAATCAATGCGAAGTAGAAGGGTTATCTTCGAATCCATGCGAAACAAATGGTTTAGCTTCATATACTTGTGATATACATGATTTAGATTCAACAGCATGCGAAACAAACGAGTCAGCTTCAAATCCAAGCGAAAAACATGATTTAGCTTCAAATGAATGCGAAGTAGAAGGCTGATCTCCGAATAAATCCGAAACAAATGGTTTAGCTTCAAACACTTGTGATATACACGACTTACATTCAACAGCAAGAGAAACAAACGAGTTAGCTTCAAATCCATGCGAAACACATGATTTAGCATCAAATCAATGCGAAGTAGAAGGCTTACATTCGAATCCACACGAAACAGATGGTTTAGCTTCAAATACTTGAGATGTACATGACTTAGCTTCAACAGCATGCGAAACAAACGTGTTAGCTTCAAATCCAAGCGAAAAACATAATATAGCATCAACTCAACGCGAAGTTGAAGGCTTAGCTTCAAATCCATACGAAACATATGGTTTAGCTTCAAACACTTGTTTTATACATGATTTAGGTTCAACTGCATGCGAATCAAATGGTTTAGCTTAAAATTCTTGTGATATGCGTGATTTTGCTTCAACTGCATGCAAAACCAACGAGCTAGCTTTAAATCCAAGCGAAACACATGATTTAGATTCAAATCAATGCGAAGTAGAAGGCTTAGCTTCAAATCCAGCGAAACGAATGATTTAGCTTCAAATACTTGCGAATATCACTGATATAGCTTCAAATGGAGGTGAAACAAACGAGTTAGCTTTAAATGCATGCAAAAGACATGATTTACCTTCAAATCAATGCGAAGTAGCAGGCTCAGTTTGAAATCCATGCGAATAAAGTTCTTTAGCTTCAAATACTTATGATATACATGATTTAGCTTCAACTGCATGCGAAACAAACGACTTAGCTTCAAATCCATGCGAAACACATGATTTAGCTTCAAATAAACGCGAATTAGGAGGCTGATCTTCGAATCCATGCGAAACAAATGGCTCAGGCTCAAATACTTGTGTTATACATGATTTAGCTTCAACAGTATGCGAAACAAACGAGTTAGCTTCAAATCCTAGCGATAGACATGATTTAGCTTCAAAACAATGCGAAGTAGAAGGCTTATCTTCGAATCCATGCGAAACAAATCGTTTAGCTTCAATTATATGTGAAATACATGATTTAGCCTCAAATGCATGCGAAACAAACGTGTTAGCTTCAAATCCAAGCGAAGCACATGATTTCGCTTCAAATCAATGCGAAGTAGAAGGCTGAGCTTCAAATCCAAGCGACAGACATGATTTATCTTCAAATCAATGCGAAGTAGAAGGCTTAGCTTCAAATCCATGCGAATCAAACGGTTTAGCTCAAATACTTGTGATATACATGATTTATATTCAACTGCATGCGACACAAACGAGTTAGCTTCAAATCCAAGCGAAGCACATGATTTCGCTTCAAATCAATGCGAAGTAGAAGTCTCTTCTTCGAATCCATACGGAACAAATGGTTTAGCTTCAAATTCATTCGCAACACATTGTTTAGCACAATATTCTTGCGAAAAAAATAATTCAGCTTCAAATACTTGTGATACACACGAATTAGCTTCAAATGCTTGGGAAACAAACGTGTTAGCTTCACATTCAAGCGAAAGAAATGATTCAGATTCAAATCAGTGCGAAGTGGAAGGCAGATCTTCGAATCCATGCGAAACAAGTGGTTTAGATTGAAATACTTGTGATAAACATGATTTAGCTTCAACAGCATGTGAAGCAAACGAGATAGCTTCAAATCCATGCGAAACACATGAGTTGGCTTCAAATTCATTCGAAACACATGGTTTAGCAGAGTGTTCTCGAGAAACAAATGGTTCAGCTTCAAATACTTGTGATATACGTGATTTCGCTCCAACTGCATGCGAAACAAACGAATTAGCTTCAAATCCAAGCGAAACACATGATTTAGCTTCAAATCAATGCGAAGTAGAAGGCTTAGCTTCAAATCTATTCGAAACAAATGGTTCAGCTTCAAATACTTGTGATATACATGATTTAGCTTCAACTGCGAAACAAACGATTTAGTTTCAAATCGATGCGAAACAAATGGTTTAGCTTCAAATATTTTCTGATATACATGATTTAGCTTAAAATGCAGTCGAGACAAACGAGTTGGGCTTCATAGCCAAGCGAAACACATTATTTAGCGTCAAAGTCATGCGGAACACATGGTTTAACTTAATATTCATGCGAAACAAATGCTTCAGCTTCAAATACTTGTGATATACATGATTTAGATTCACCTGCATGCGAAACAAACGAGTTAGCCTCAAATCCATGCGAAACACATGATTTAGCATCAAATCAATGCGAAGTAGAAGCTCATCTTCAAATCCATGCGAAACGAATGATTTAGCTTCAAATACTTGCGAATATTCTCTGATATAGCTTCAAATGCAAGGTGAAACAACGAGTTAGCTTTAAATGCATGCAAAAGGCATGATTTACCTTCAAATCAATGCAAATTAGGAGACTGATCTTCGAATCCATGCGAAACAAATGGATCAGGCACAAATACTTGTGTTATACATGGTTTAGCTTCAACAGTATGCGAAACAAACGAGTTAGCTTCAAATCCTAGCGATAGACATGATTTAGCTTCAAATCAATGCGAAGTAGAAGGCTTACCTTCGAATCCATGCGAAACAAATGGTTTAGCTTCAAACACTTGTGATATAACATGATTTAGCTTCAACATCATGTGAAACAAACGAGTTAGCTTCAAATCCAAGCGAAACACATGATTTATCTTCAAATCAATGCGAGGTAGAAGGCTTAGCTTCAAATCCATGCGATTCAAACGGTTTAGCTTCAAATACTTCTGATATACATGATTTAGCTTCAACAGCATGCGAAACAAACCAGTTAGCTTCAAATCTATGCGAAACACAAGATTTAGCTTCAAATCAATGCGAAGTAGAAGGGTTATCTTCGAATCCATGCGAAACAAATGGTTTAGCTTCAAATACTTGTGATATACATGATTTAGCTTCAACAGCATGCGAAACAATCGAGTTAGCTTCAAATCCAAGCGAAACACATGATTTATCTTCAAATCAATGCGAGGTAGAAGGCTTATCTTCAAATCCATGCGAATCAAACGGTTTAGCTTCAAATACTTGTGATATACATGATTTAGCTTCAACTGCATGCGAAACAAACGAGCTAGCCTCAAATCCATGAGAAACACGTGATTCAGGATCAAGTCAACGCGAAGTTGAAGGCTTAGCGTCAAATCCATGCGAAACGAACGATTTAGCTTCACATACTTGTGAATAGAAGTGATAAGGCTTGAAATGCAGGCGAAACAAACGAGTTAGCTTCAAATCCATGCGAAACACATGACTTAGCTTCAAATCAATACGAAGTAGAATGCTGAGTTTCAAATCCATGCGAATCAAATGTTTTTAGCTTCAAATACTTGTGACATACATGATTTAGCTTCAACTGCATGCGAAACAAACGAGTTAGCTTAAAATCCAAGCGAAACACATTATTTAGCTTCAAATCGATGCGAAGTAGAAGGCTGAGCTTCAAATCCAAGCGACACACATGATTTATCTTCAAATCAATGCGAAGTAGAGGCTTAGCTTCAAATCCATGCGAATCAACGGTTTAGCTTCAAATACTTGTGATATACATGATTTATATTTAACTGCATGCGACACAAACGAGTTAGCTTCAAATCCAAGCGAAACACATGATTTCGCTTCAAATCAATGCGAAGTAGAAGTCTCTTCTTCGAATCCATACGGAACAAATGATTTAGCTTCAAATTCATTCGCAACACATTGTTTAGCACAATATTCTTGCGAAAAAAATAATTCAGCTTCAAATACTTGTGATACACACGAATTAGCTTCAAATGCTTGGGAAACAAACGTGTTAGCTTCACATTCAAGCGAAAGAAATGATTCAGCTTCAAATCAGTGCGAAGTGGAAGGCTGATCTTCGAATCCATGCGAAACAAGTGGTTTAGATTGAAATACTTGTGATATACATGATTTAGCTTCAACAGCATGCGAAACAGACGAGTTAGCTTCAAATCCATGCGAAACACATGATTTAGATTAAAATCAATGCGAAGTAGAAGGCTGATCTTCGAATCCATGCGAAGCAAATGGTTTAGCTTCAAATACTTGTGATACACTTGAGTTAGCTTCAACAGCATGCGAAACAAACGAGTTAGCTTCAAATCCTTGCGAAAAACATGATTTAGCATCAAATCAATGCGAAGTGGAAGGCTTATCTTCGAATCATGCGAAACGAATAGTTTAGCTTCAAATACTTGTGATATACATGATTTAGCTTCAACTGCATGCGAAACAAACGAGTTAGCTTAAATCCATGCGGAACACATGATTTAGATTCAAATCAATGCGAAGTAGAAGGCTGATCTTCGAATCCATGCGAAGCAAATGGTTTAGATTCAAATACTTTTGATACACTTGATTTAGCTTCAACAGCATGCGAAACAAACGAGTTAGCTTCAAATCCATGCGAAACACATGATTTAGATTCAAATCAATGCGAATTAGAAGGGTTATCTTGGAATCCATGCGAAACGTATGATATAGCTTCAAATACTTGTGATGTACATGATTTAGCTTCAACAGCATGCGAAACAAACGAGTTAGCTTCAATCCATGCGAAACACATGATTTAGCTTCAAATCAATGCGAAGTAGAAGGCTGATCTTCGAATCCATGCGAAGCAAATGGTTAGCTTCATATACATGTGATATACATGATTTAGCTTCACAGCATGCGAAACAAATGAGTTATATTCAAATCCAAGCGAAACACATTATTTATCTTCAAATCAATGCGAAGTGGAAGGCTTATCTTCGAATCCATGCGAAACGAATAGTTTAGCTTCAAATACTTGTGATATACATGATTCACCTTCAACTGCATGCGAAACAAACGAGTTAGCTTCAAATCCATGCGAAACACATGATTTAGATTAAAATCAATGCGAAGTAGAAGGCTTATCTTCGAATCCATGCGAAACAAATGGTTTAGCTTCAAATACTTGTGATATACATGATTTAGCTACAACTGCATGCGACAAAAACGAGTTAGCTTCAAAACCAAGCGAAACACATGATTTAGCCTCAAATCAATGCGAAGTAGATGGCTTAGCTTCGAATAAATGCGAACCAAATGGTTTAGCTTCAAATACTTGTGATATGCATGATTTAGCTTCAACTACTAGCGAAAAAAACGAGTTAGCTTCAAATCCAAGCGAACACATGATTTAGCCTCAAATCAATGCGAATTAGAAGGGTTATCTTCGAATCCATGCGAAACAAATGATATAGCTTCAAATACTTGTGATATACATGATTTAGCTTCAACAGCATCCGAAAAAAACGAGTTAGCTTAAAATCCTTGCGAAACACATGATTTAGATTAAAATCAATGCGAAGTAGAAGGCTTATCTTCGAATCCATGCGAAGCAAATGTTTAGCTTCAAATACTTGTGATACACTTGATTTAGCTTCAACTGCTCGTGAATCAACAAGTTAGCTTCAAATCCATGCGAAACACATGATTTAGATTAAAATCAATGCGAAGTAGAAGGCTTATCTTCGAATCCATGCGAAACAAATGGTTTAGCTTCAAATACTTGTGTTATACATTATTTAGCTACAACTGCATGCGAAAAAAACGAGTTAGCTTCAAAACCAAGCGAAACACATGATATAGCCTCAAATCAATGCGAAGTAGAAGGCTTAGCTTCGAATAAATGCGAAACCAAATGGTTTAGCTTCAAATACTTGTGATATGCATGATTTAGCTTCAACTACTAGCTAAAAAAACGAGTTAGCTTCAAATCCAAGCGAAACACATGATTTAGCCTCAAATCAATGCGAATTAGAAGAGTTATCTTCGAATCCATGCGAAACACATGATTTAGATTAAAATCAATGCGAAGTAGAAGGCTGATCTTCAAATCCATGCGAAGCAAATGGTTTAGCTTCAAATACTTTTATACACTTGAGTTAGCTTCAACAGCATGCGAAACAAACGAGTTAGCTTCAAATCTAGCGATAGACATGATTTAGCTTCAAATCAATGCGAAGTAGAAGGCTTACCTTCGAATCCATGCGAAACAATGGTTTAGCTTCAAACACTTGTGGTATACATGATTTAGCTTCAACATCATGTGAAACAAACGAGTTAGCTTCAAATCCAAGCGAAACACATGATTATCTTCAAATCAATGCGAGGTAGAAGGCTTAGCTTCAAATCCATGCGATTCAAACGGTTTAGCTTCAAATACTTCTGATATACATGATTTAGCTTCAACAGCATGCGAAACAAACGAGTTAGCTTTAAATCCATGCGAAACACATGATTTAGCTTCAAATCAATGCGAAGTAGAAGGGTTATCTTCGAATCCATGCGAAACAAATGGTTTAGCTTCAAATACTTGTGATATACATGATTTAGCTTCAACAGCATGCGAAACAAACGAGTTAGCATCAAATCCAAGCGAAACACATGATTTATCTTCAAATCAATGCGAGGTAGGAGGCTTATCTTCAAATCCATGCGAATCAACGATTTAGCTTCAAATACTTGTGATATACATGATTTAGCTTCAACAGCATGCGAAACAAACCAGTTAGCTTCAAATCTATGCGATACACAAGATTTAGCTTCAAATCAATGCGAAGTAGAAGGGTTATCTTCGAATCCATGCGAAACAAATGGTTAGCTTCAAATACTTGTGATATACATGATTTAGCTTCAACAGCATGCGAAACAATCGAGTTAGCTTCAAATCCAAGGCGAAACACATGATTTATCTTCAAATCAATGCGAGGTAGAAGGCTTATCTTCAAATCCATGCGAATCAAACGGTTTAGCTTCAAATACTTGTGATATACATGATTTAGCTTCAACTGCATGCGAAACAAACGAGCTAGCCTCAAATCCATGAGAAACACGTGATTCAGGATCAAGTCAACGCGAAGTTGAAGGCTTAGCGTCAAATCCATGCGAAACGAACGATTTAGCTTCACATACTTGTGAATAGAAGTGATAAGGCTTGAAATGCAGGCGAAACAAACGAGTTAGCTTCAAATCCATGCGAAACACATGACTTAGCTTCAAATCAATACGAAGTAGAATGCTGAGTTTCAAATCCATGCGAATCAAATGTTTTAGCTTCAAATACTTGTGACATACATGATTTAGCTTCAACTGCATGCGAAACAAACGAGTTAGCTTAAAATCCAAGCGAAACACATTATTTAGCTTCAAATCGATGCGAAGTAGAAGGCTGAGCTTCAAATCCAAGCGACACACATGATTTATCTTCAAATCAATGCGAAGTAGAAGGCTTAGCTTCAAATCCATGCGAATCAAACGGTTTAGCTTCAAATACTTGTGATATACATGATTTATATTTAACTGCATGCGACACAAACGAGTTAGCTTCAAATCCAAGCGAAACACATGATTTCGCTTCAAATCAATGCGAAGTAGAAGTCTCTTCTTCGAATCCATACGGAACAAATGATTTAGCTTCAAATTCATTCGCAACACATTGTTTAGCACAATATTCTTGCGAAAAAAATAATTCAGCTTCAAATACTTGTGATACACACGAATTAGCTTCAAATGCTTGGGAAACAAACGTGTTAGCTTCACATTCAAGCGAAAGAAATGATTCAGCTTCAAATCAGTGCGAAGTGGAAGGCTGATCTTCGAATCCATGCGAAACAAGTGGTTTAGATTGAAATACTTGTGATATACATGATTTAGCTTCA
The DNA here is from genome assembly GCF_051020955.1 of Megalopta genalis. Classification (NCBI taxonomy): domain Eukaryota; kingdom Metazoa; phylum Arthropoda; class Insecta; order Hymenoptera; family Halictidae; genus Megalopta; species Megalopta genalis. Next base: position 198,847 of record NW_027476347.1, read on the forward strand.
ACAGCATGCGAAACAGACGAGTTAGCTTCAAATCCATGCGAAACACATGATTTAGATTAAAATCAATGCGAAGTAGAAGGCTGATCTTCGAATCCATGCGAAGCAAATGGTTTAGCTTCAAATACTTGTGATACACTTGAGTTAGCTTCAACAGCATGCGAAACAAACGAGTTAGCTTCAAATCCTTGCGAAAAACATGATTTAGCATCAAATCAATGCGAAGTGGAAGGCTTATCTTCGAATCCATGCGAAACGAATAGTTTAGCTTCAAATACTTGTGATATACATGATTTAGCTTCAACTGCATGCGAAACAAACGAGTTAGCTTAAAATCCATGCGGAACACATGATTTAGATTCAAATCAATGCGAAGTAGAAGGCTGATCTTCGAATCCATGCGAAGCAAATGGTTTAGATTCAAATACTTTTGATACACTTGATTTAGCTTCAACAGCATGCGAAACAAATGAGTTAGCTTCAAATCCATGCGAAACACATGATTTAGATTCAAATCAATGCGAATTAGAAGGGTTATCTTGGAATCCATGCGAAACGTATGATATAGCTTCAAATACTTGTGATGTACATGATTTAGCTTCAACAGCATGCGAAACAAACGAGTTAGCTTCAAATCCATGCGAAACACATGATTTAGCTTCAAATCAATGCGAAGTAGAAGGCTGATCTTCGAATCCATGCGAAGCAAATGGTTTAGCTTCATATACATGTGATATACATGATTTAGCTTCAACAGCATGCGAAACAAATGAGTTATATTCAAATCCAAGCGAAACACATTATTTATCTTCAAATCAATGCGAAGTGGAAGGCTTATCTTCGAATCCATGCGAAACGAATAGTTTAGCTTCAAATACTTGTGATATACATGATTCACCTTCAACTGCATGCGAAACAAACGAGTTAGCTTCAAATCCATGCGAAACACATGATTTAGATTAAAATCAATGCGAAGTAGAAGGCTTATCTTCGAATCCATGCGAAACAAATGGTTTAGCTTCAAATACTTGTGATATACATGATTTAGCTACAACTGCATGCGACAAAAACGAGTTAGCTTCAAAACCAAGCGAAAAACATGATTTAGCCTCAAATCAATGCGAAGTAGATGGCTTAGCTTCGAATAAATGCGAACCAAATGGTTTAGCTTCAAATACTTGTGATATGCATGATTTAGCTTCAACTACTAGCGAAAAAAACGAGTTAGCTTCAAATCCAAGCGAACACATGATTTAGCCTCAAATCAATGCGAATTAGAAGGGTTATCTTCGAATCCATGCGAAACAAATGATATAGCTTCAAATACTTGTGATATACATGATTTAGCTTCAACAGCATCCGAAACAAACGAGTTAGCTTAAAATCCTTGCGAAACACATGATTTAGATTAAAATCAATGCGAAGTAGAAGGCTTATCTTCGAATCCATGCGAAACAAATGGTTTAGCTTCAAATACTTGTGATATACATGATTTAGCTTCAACTGCATGCGAAACAACCGAGTTAGCTTAAAATCCATGCGGAACACATGATTTAGCTTCAAATCAATGCGAAGTAGAAGGCTTATCTTCAAATCCATGCGAAACGAATGATTTAGCTTCAAATACTTGCGAATATCTCTGATATAGCTTCAAATGCAGGTGAAACAAACGAGTTAGCTTTAAATGCATGCAAAAGGCATGATTTACCTTCAAATCAATGCAAATTAGGAGACTGATCTTCGAATCCATGCGAAACAAATGGATCAGGCTCAAATACTTGTGTTATACATGGTTTAGCTTCAACAGTATGCGAAACAAACGAGTTAGCTTTAAATCCATGCGAAACACATGATTTAGCTTCAAATCAATGCGAAGTGGAAGGCTTATCTTCGAATCCATGCGAAACAAATAGTTTAGTTTCAAATACTTGTGATATACATGATTCAGCTTTAACTGCATGCGAAACAAACGAGTTAGCTTTAAATCCATGCGAAACACATGATTTAGATTAAAATCAATGCGAAGTAGAAGGCTTATCTTCGAATCCATGCGAAACAAATGGTTTAGCTTCAAATACTTGTGATATACATGATTTAGCTTCAACAGCATGCGAAACAAACGAGTTAGCTTCAAATCCAAGCGAAACACATGATTTAGCCTCAAATCAATGCGAATTAGAAGGGTTACCTTCGAATCCATGCGAAACAAATGATATAGCTTCAAATACTTGTGATATACATGATTTAGCTTCAACAGCATGCGAAACAAACGAGTTAGCTTCAAATCCATGCGAAACACATGATTTAGCATCAAATCAATGCTAAGTAGAAGGCTGATCTTCGAATCCATGCGTAACAAATGGTTTAGCTTCAAATACTTCTGATATACATGATTTAGCTTCAACAGCATGCGAAACAAACGAGTTAGCTTTAAATCCATGCGGAACACATGATTTAGCTTCAAATCAATGCGAAGTAGAAGGCTGATCTTCGAATCCATGCGAAGCAAATGGTTTAGCTTCAAATACTTTTGATACACTTGATTTAGCTTCAACTACTAGCGAAAAAAACGAGTTAGCTTCAAATCCAAGCGAAACACATGATTTAGCCTCAAATCAATGCGAATTAGAAGGGTTATCTTCGAATCCATGCGAAACAAATGATATAGCTTCAAATACTTGTGATATACATGATTTAGCCTTAACAGCATCCGAAACAAACGAGTTAGCTTAAAATCCTTGCGAAACACATGACTTAGACTCAAATCAATGCGAAGTAGAAGGCTTATCTTCGAATCCATGCGAAACAAATGGTTTAGCTTCAAATACTTGTGATATACATGATTTAGCTTCAACTGCATGCGAAACAAACGAGTTAGCTTATAATCCATGCGAAACACATGATTTAGCTTCAAATCAATGCGAAGTAGAAGGGTTATCTTCGAATCCATGCGAAACAAATGGTTTAGCTTCAAATACTTGTGATACATTTGATTTAGCTTCAACAGCATGCGAAACAAACGAGTTATCTTCAAATACATGCGATACACATGATTTAGCTTTAAATCAATGCGAAGTAGAATGCTGATCTTCGAATCCACGAGAAACAAATGGTTTTGCTTCAAATACTTGCGATATACATGATTTAGCTTCAACTGCATGCGAAACAAACGAGTTAGCTTCAAATCCAAGCGAAACAAAGGTTTTAGATTCAAATCAATGCGAAGTAGAAGACAGATCTTCAAATCCATACGAAACAAATGGTTTATCTTCAAATACTTGTGATATACATGATTTAGCTTCAACTGCAAGCAAAACAAACGAGTTAGCTTTAAATCCGTGCGAAACACATGATTTAGCCTCAAATCAATGCGAAGTAGGAGGCTTGGCTTCAAATCCGTGCGAATCAAATGGTTTAGCATCAAATACTTGTGATATACATGATTTAGCTTCAACAGCATGCGAAACAAACCAGTTAGCTTCAAATCCATGCGAAACGCATGATTTAGCATCAAATCAATGCGAAGTGTAAGGCTTATCATCGAATCCATGCGAAACAAATGGATCAGCTTCATATACTTGTGATATACACGATTTAGCTTCAACTGCATGCGGATCAAACGAGTTAGCTTATAATCCATGCGAAACACATGATTTAGCTTCAAATCAATGCGAAGTAGAAGGCTTATCTTCGAATCCATGCGAAACAAATGGATTAGCTTCAAATACTTGTGATATACATGATTTTGCTTCAACTGCACGCGAAACAAACGAGTTAGCTTCAAATCCATGCGAAACACATGATTTAGCTTCAAATCAATGCGAAGTAGAAGTCTTAGCTTCAAATCCGTGCGAATCAAAAGTTTTAGCTTCAAATACTTGTGATATTCATGATTTAGCTTCAACTGCATGCGAAAAAACGAGTTAGATTCAAAACCAAGCGAAAAACATGATTTAGCATCAAGTCAACGCGAAGTTGAAGGCTTCGCTTCAAATCCAAGCGAAACAAATGGTTTAGCTTCATATACTTGTGATATACATGATTTAGATTCAACAGCATGCGAAACAAACGAGTCAGCTTCAAATCCAAGCGAAAAACATGATTTAGCTTCAAATGAATGCGAAGTAGAAGGCTGATCTCCGAATAAATCCGAAACAAATGGTTTAGCTTCAAACACTTGTGACATACACGACTTACATTCAACAGCAAGAGAAACAAACGAGTTAGCTTCAAATCCATGCGAAACACATGATTTAGCATCAAATCAATGCGAAGTAGAAGGCTTACATTCGAATCCACACGAAACAGATGGTTTAGCTTCAAATACTTGAGATGTACATGACTTAGCTTCAACAGCATGCGAAACAAACGTGTTAGCTTCAAATCCAGGCGAAAAACATAATATAGCATCAACTCAACGCGAAGTTGAAGGCTTAGCTTCAAATCCATACGAAACATATGGTTTAGCTTCAAACACTTGTTTTATACATGATTTAGCTTCAACTGCATGCGAATCAAATGGTTTAGCTTAAAATTCTTGTGATATGCGTGATTTTGCTTCAACTGCATGCAAAACCAACGAGCTAGCTTTAAATCCAAGCGAAACACATGATTTAGATTCAAATCAATGCGAAGTAGAAGGCTTAGCTTCAAATCCAGCGAAACGAATGATTTAGCTTCAAATACTTGCGAATATCACTGATATAGCTTCAAATGGAGGTGAAACAAACGAGTTAGCTTTAAATGCATGCAAAAGACATGATTTACCTTCAAATCAATGCGAAGTAGCAGGCTCAGTTTGAAATCCATGCGAATAAAGTTCTTTAGCTTCAAATACTTATGATATACATGATTTAGCTTCAACTGCATGCGAAACAAACGACTTAGCTTCAAATCCATGCGAAACACATGATTTAGCTTCAAATAAACGCGAATTAGGAGGCTGATCTTCGAATCCATGCGAAACAAATGGCTCAGGCTCAAATACATGTGTTATACATGATTTAGCTTCAACAGTATGCGAAACAAACGAGTTAGCTTCAAATCCTAGCGATAGACATGATTTAGCTTCAAAACAATGCGAAGTAGAAGGCTTATCTTCGAATCCATGCGAAACAAATCGTTTAGCTTCAATTATATGTGTAATACATGATTTAGCTTCAAATGCATGCGAAACAAACGTGTTAGCTTCAAATCCATTTAAAACACATGATCTAGCTTCAAATTCATTCGAAAGACATGGTTTAGCGTACTATTCATGGGAATCAAATGGTTCAGATTCAAATACTTGTGATATACATGATATAGCTTCAAATGCAGGCGAAACAAACGAGTCAGCTTTAAATCCTTTCGAAACACATGATTTAGTATCAAATCAATGCGAAGCAGAAGGCTTAGCGTCAAGTCCATGCGAAACGAATGGTTTAGCTTCAAATACTTGTGATATACATGATTTAGCTTCAACAGCATGCGAAACAAACGAGCTAGCTTCAAATCCAAGCGAAAAACATGTTTTAGCATCAAATCAATGCGAAGTAGGAGGCTTATCTTCAAATCCATACGAAACAATTCGTTTAGCTTCAAATACTTGTGATATTCATGATTTAACTTCAACTGCATGTGAAACAAACGAGTTAGCTTAAAATACAAGCGAAACACATTATTTAGCTTCAAATCAATGCGAAGTAGAAGGCTGAGCTTCAAATCCAAGCGACAGACATGATTTATCTTCAAATCAATGCGAAGTAGAAGGCTTAGCTTCAAATCCATGCGAATCAAACGGTTTAGCTCAAATACTTGTGATATACATGATTTATATTCAACTGCATGCGACACAAACGAGTTAGCTTCAAATCCAAGCGAAGCACATGATTTCGCTTCAAATCAATGCGAAGTAGAAGTCTCTTCTTCGAATCCATACGGAACAAATGGTTTAGCTTCAAATTCATTCGCAACACATTGTTTAGCACAATATTCTTGCGAAAAAAATAATTCAGCTTCAAATACTTGTGATACACACGAATTAGCTTCAAATGCTTGGGAAACAAACGTGTTAGCTTCACATTCAAGCGAAAGAAATGATTCAGCTTCAAATCAGTGCGAAGTGGAAGGCAGATCTTCGAATCCATGCGAAACAAGTGGTTTAGATTGAAATACTTGTGATAAACATGATTTAGCTTCAACAGCATGTGAAGCAAACGAGATAGCTTCAAATCCATGCGAAACACATGAGTTGGCTTCAAATTCATTCGAAACACATGGTTTAGCAGAGTATTCTCGAGAAACAAATGGTTCAGCTTCAAATACTTGTGATATACGTGATTTCGCTCCAACTGCATGCGAAACAAACGAATTAGCTTCAAATCCAAGCGAAACACATGATTTAGCTTCAAATCAATGCGAAGTAGAAGGCTTAGCTTCAAATCTATTCGAAACAAATGGTTCAGCTTCAAATACTTGTGATATACATGATTTAGCTTCAACTGCGAAACAAACGATTTAGTTTCAAATCGATGCGAAACAAATGGTTTAGCTTCAAATATTTCTGATATACATGATTTAGCTTAAAATGCAGTCGAGACAAACGAGTTGGGCTTCATAGCCAAGCGAAACACATTATTTAGCGTCAAAGTCATGCGAAACACATGGTTTAACTTAATATTCATGCGAAACAAATGCTTCAGCTTCAAATACTTGTGATATACATGATTTAGATTCACCTGCATGCGAAACAAACGAGTTAGCCTCAAATCCATGCGAAACACATGATTTAGCATCAAATCAATGCGAAGTAGAAGGCTTATCTTCAAATCCATGCGAAACGAATGATTTAGCTTCAAATACTTGCGAATATCTCTGATATAGCTTCAAATGCAGGTGAAACAAACGAGTTAGCTTTAAATGCATGCAAAAGGCATGATTTACCTTCAAATCAATGCAAATTAGGAGACTGATCTTCGAATCCATGCGAAACAAATGGATCAGGCTCAAATATTTGTGTTATACATGGTTTAGCTTCAACAGTATGCGAAACAAACGAGTTAGCTTCAAATCCTAGCGATAGACATGATTTAGCTTCAAATCAATGCGAAGTAGAAGGCTTACCTTCGAATCCATGCGAAACAAATGGTTTAGCTTCAAACACTTGTGATATACATGATTTAGCTTCAACATCATGTGAAACAAACGAGTTAGCTTCAAATCCAAGCGAAACACATGATTTATCTTCAAATCAATGCGAGGTAGAAGGCTTAGCTTCAAATCCATGCGATTCAAACGGTTTAGCTTCAAATACTTCTGATATACATGATTTAGCTTCAACAGTATGCGAAACAAACGAGTTAGCTTTAAATCCATGCGAAACACATGATTTAGCTTCAAATCAATGCGAAGTAGAAGGGTTATCTTCGAATCCATGCGAAACAAATGGTTTAGCTTCAAATACTTGTGATATACATGATTTAGCTTCAACAGCATGCGAAACAAACGAGTTAGCTTCAAATCCAAGCGAAACACATGATTTATCTTCAAATCAATGCGAGGTAGAAGGCTTATCTTCAAATCCATGCGAATCAAACGATTTAGCTTCAAATACTTGTGATATACATGATTTAGCTTCAACAGCATGCGAAACAAACCAGTTAGCTTCAAATCTATGCGAAACACAAGATTTAGCTTCAAATCAATGCGAAGTAGAAGGGTTATCTTCGAATCCATGCGAAACAAATGGTTTAGCTTCAAATACTTGTGATATACATGATTTAGCTTCAACAGCATGCGAAACAATCGAGTTAGCTTCAAATCCAAGCGAAACACATGATTTATCTTCAAATCAATGCGAGGTAGAAGGCTTATCTTCAAATCCATGCGAATCAAACGGTTTAGCTTCAAATACTTGTGATATACATGATTTAGCTTCAACTGCATGCGAAACAAACGAGCTAGCCTCAAATCCATGAGAAACACGTGATTCAGGATCAAGTCAACGCGAAGTTGAAGCCTTAGCGTCAAATCCATGCGAAACGAACGATTTAGCTTCACATACTTGTGAATAGAAGTGATAAGGCTTGAAATGCAGGCGAAACAAACGAGTTAGCTTCAAATCCATGCGAAACACATGACTTAGCTTCAAATCAATACGAAGTAGAATGCTGAGTTTCAAATCCATGCGAATCAAATGTTTTAGCTTCAAATACTTGTGACATACATGATTTAGCTTCAACTGCATGCGAAACAAACGAGTTAGCTTAAAATCCAAGCGAAACACATTATTTAGCTTCAAATCGATGCGAAGTAGAAGGCTGAGCTTCAAATCCAAGCGACACACATGATTTATCTTCAAATCAATGCGAAGTAGAAGGCTTAGCTTCAAATCCATGCGAATCAAACGGTTTAGCTTCAAATACTTGTGATATACATGATTTATATTTAACTGCATGCGACACAAACGAGTTAGCTTCAAATCCAAGCGAAACACATGATTTCGCTTCAAATCAATGCGAAGTAGAAGTCTCTTCTTCGAATCCATACGGAACAAATGATTTAGCTTCAAATTCATTCGCAACACATTGTTTAGCACAATATTCTTGCGAAAAAAATAATTCAGCTTCAAATACTTGTGATACACACGAATTAGCTTCAAATGCTTGGGAAACAAACGTGTTAGCTTCACATTCAAGCGAAAGAAATGATTCAGCTTCAAATCAGTGCGAAGTGGAAGGCTGATCTTCGAATCCATGCGAAACAAGTGGTTTAGATTGAAATACTTGTGATATACATGATTTAGCTTCAACAGCATGCGAAACAGACGAGTTAGCTTCAAATCCATGCGAAACACATGATTTAGATTAAAATCAATGCGACGTAGAAGGCTGATCTTCGAATCCATGCGAAGCAAATGGTTTAGCTTCAAATACTTGTGATACACTTGAGTTAGCTTCAACAGCATGCGAAACAAACGAGTTAGCTTCAAATCCTTGCGAAAAACATGATTTAGCATCAAATCAATGCGAAGTGGAAGGCTTATCTTCGAATCCATGCGAAACGAATAGTTTAGCTTCAAATACTTGTGATATACATGATTTAGCTTCAACTGCATGCGAAACAAACGAGTTAGCTTAAAATCCATGCGGAACACATGATTTAGATTCAAATCAATGCGAAGTAGAAGGCTGATCTTCGAATCCATGCGAAGCAAATGGTTTAGCTTCAAATACTTTTGATACACTTGATTTAGCTTCAACTGCTCGCGAATCAAACAAGTTAGTTTCAAATCCATGCGAACACATGATTTAGCTTCAAATCAATGCGAAGTATGAGGCTTATCTTCGATTCCATGCGATACAAATGGTTTAGCTTCAAATACATGTGATGTACATGATTTAGCTACAAAAGCATGCGAAACAAACGAGTTAGCTTCAAATCCATGCGAAACACATGATTAAGATTAAAATCAATGCGAAGTAGAAGGCTTATCTTCGAATCCATGCGAAACAAATGGTTTAGCTTCAAATACTTGTGATATACATGATTTAGCTTCAACTGCATGCGAAACAAACGAGTTAGCTTATAATCCATGCGAAACACATGATTTAGCTTCAAATCAATGCGAAGTAGAAGGGTTATCTTCGTATCCATGCGAAACAAATGGTTTGGCTTCAAATACTTGTGATACATTTGATTTAGCTTCAACAGCATGCGAAACAAACGAGTTATCTTCAAATACATGCGATACACATGATTTAGCTTTAAATCAATGCGAAGTAGAAGGCTGATCTTCGAATCCACGAGAAACAAATGGTTTTGCTTCAAATACTTGTGATATACATGATTTAGCTTCAACAGCATGCGAAACAAACCAGTTAGCTTCAAATCCATGCGAAACGCATGATTTAGCATCAAATCAATGCGAAGTGTAAGGCTTATCTTCGAATCCATGCGAAACAAATGGATCAGCTTCATATACTTGTGATATACACGATTTAGCTTCAACTGCATGCGGATCAAACGAGTTAGCTTATAATCCATGCGAAACACATGATTTAGCTTCAAATCAATGCGAAGTAGAAGGCGTATCTTCGAATCCATGCGAAACGAATAGTTTAGCTTCAAATACTTGTGATATACATGATTCAGCTTCAACTGCATGCGAAACAAACGAGTTAGCTTCAAATCCATGCGAAACACATGATTTATATTAAAATCAATGCGAAGTAGAAGGCTTATCTTCGAATCCATGCGAAACAAATGGTTTAGCTTCAAATACTTGTGATATGCATGATTTAGCTTCAACTACTAGCGAAAAAAACGAGTTAGCTTCAAATCCATGCGGAACACATGATTTAGCTTCAAATCAATGCGAAGTAGGAGGCTTATCTTCGATCCCATGCGATACAAATGGTTTAGCTTCAAATACTTGTGATATACATGATTTAGCTTCAACAGCATGCGAAACAAACGAGCTAGCTTCAAATCCATGCGAAACACATGACTTAGCATCAAATCAATGCGAAGTAGAAGGCTTATCTTCGAATCCATGCGAAACAAATAGTTTAGCTTCAAACACTTGTTTTATACATGATTTAGCTTCAACTGCTTGCGAAACAAACGTGTTAGCTTCAAATCCACGCAAAAGACATGATTTACCATCAAATCAATGCAAATTAGGAGGCTGATCTTCGAATCCATGCGAAACAAATGGCTCAGGCTCAAATATTTGTGTTATACATGATTTAGCTTCAACAGTAAGCGAAACAAACGAGTTAGCTTCACATCCTAGCGATAGACATGATTTAGCTTCAAATCAATGCGAAGTAGAAGGCTTATCTTCGAATCCATGCGAAACAAATGGTTTAGCTTCAATTATATGTGATATACATGATTTAGATTCAAATGCATGCGAAACAAACGAGTTAGCTTCAAAGTCATTCAAAACATATGATTTAGCTTCAAATTCATTAGGAAGACATGGTTTAGCGTACTATTCATGGGAATCAAATGGTTCAGATTCAAATACTTGTGATATACATGATATAGCTTCAAATGCAGGCGAAACAAACGAGTCAGCTTCAAATCCATGCGAAACACATGATTTAGCTTCAAATGAATGCGAAGTAGAAGGCTGATCTCCGAATCCATGCGAAACACATGATTTCGCTTCAAATCAATGCGAAGTAGAAGTCTCTTCTTCGAATCCATACGGAACAAATGGTTTAGCTTCAAATTCATTCGCAACACATTGTTTAGCACAATATTCTTGCGAAAAAAATAATTCAGCTTCAAATACTTGTGATACACACGAATTAGCTTCAAATGCTTGGGAAACAAACGTGTTAGCTTCACATTCAAGCGAAAGAAATGATTCAGCTTCAAATCAGTGCGAAGTGGAAGGCAGATCTTCGAATCCATGCGAAACAAGTGGTTTAGATTGAAATACTTGTGATAAACATGATTTAGCTTCAACAGCATATGAAGCAAACGAGATAGCTTCAAATCCATGCGAAACACATGAGTTGGCTTCAAATTCATTCGAAACACATGGTTTAGCAGAGTGTTCTCGAGAAACAAATGGTTCAGCTTCAAATACTTGTGATATACGTGACTTCGCTCCAACTGCATGCGAAACAAACGAATAAACTTCAAATCCAAGCGAAACACATGATTTAGCTTCAAATCAATGCGAAGTAGAAGGCTTAGCTTCAAATCTATTCGAAACAAATGGTTCAGCTTCAAATACTTGTGATATACATGATTTAGCTTCAACTGCGAAACAAACGATTTAGTTTCAAATCGATGCGAAACAAATGGTTTAGCTTCAAATATTTCTGATATACATGATTTAGCTTAAAATGCAGTCGAGACAAACGAGTTGGGCTTCATAGCCAAGCGAAACACATTATTTAGCGTCAAAGTCATGCGAAACACATGGTTTAACTTAATATTCATGCGAAACAAATGCTTCAGCTTCAAATACTTGTGATATACATGATTTAGATTCAACTGCATGCGAAACAAACGAGTTAGCCTCAAATCCATGCGAAACACATGATTTAGCATCAAATCAATGCGAAGTAGAAGGCTTATCTTCAAATCCATGCGAAACGAATGATTTAAATTCAAATACTTGTGATATACATGATTTAGCTTCAACATCATGTGAAACAAACGAGTTAGCTTCAAATCCAAGCGAAACACATGATTTATCTTCAAATCAATGCGAGGTAGAAGGCTTATTTTCAAATCCATGCGATTCAAACGGTTTAGCTTCAAATACTTCTGATATACATGATTTAGCTTCAACAGTATGCGAAACAAACGAGTTAGCTTTAAATCCATGCGAAACACATGATTTAACTTCAAATCAATGCGAAGTAGAAGGGTTATCTTCGAATCCATGCGAAACAAATGGTTTAGCTTCAAATACTTGTGATATACATGATTTAGCTTCAACAGCATGCGAAACAAACGAGTTAGCTTCAAATCCAAGCGAAACACATGATTTATCTTCAAATCAATGCGAGGTAAAAGGCTTATCTTCAAATCCATGCGAATCAAACGATTTAGCTTCAAATACTTGTGATATACATGATTTAGCTTCAACAGCATGCGAAACAAACCAGTTAGCTTCAAATCTATGCGAAACACATGATTTAGCTTCAAATCAATGCGAAGTAGAAGGGTTATCTTCGAATCCATGCGAAACAAATGGTTTAGCTTCAAATACTTGTGATATACATGATTTAGCTTCAACAGCATGCGAAACAAACGAGTTAGCTTCAAATCCATGCGAAACTCATGATTTAGCTTCAAATCAATGCGAAGTAGAAGGCTGATCTTCGAATCCATGCGAAACAAATGGTTTAGCATCAAACTCTTGTGTTATACATGATTTAGCTTCAACTGCATGCGAAACAACGAGTTAGCTTTAAATCCATGCGAAACACATGATTTAGCTCCAAATCAATGCGAAGTAGAAGGCATAGCTTCAAATCCATGGGAATAAAATGGTTTATCTTCAAATACTTGTGGTATGCATGACTTATCTTCAACTGCATGCGAAACAAACGAGTTAGCTTCAAATCCATGCGAAACACATGATTTAGCTCCAAATCAATGCGAAGTAGAAGGCATAGCTTCAAATCCATGGGAAACAAATGGTTTAGATTCACATACTTGTGATATACATGATTTAGCTTCAACAACATGCGAAACAAACGTGTAAGCTTCAAATCCATGCGAAACACATGATTTAGCTTCAATTTAAAGCGAAGTAGAAGGCTTAGCTTCAAATCCATGCCAATCAAACGGTTTAGCTTCAAATACTTGTGATATACATGGTTCAGCTTCAAGTGCATGCGAAATAAACGAGTTAGCTTCAAATCCATGCGAAAAACATGATTTAGGTCCAAATCAATGCGAAGCAGAAGGCTGATGTTCGAATCCATGCGAAACAAAGGTTTAGCTTCAAATACTTGTGATATACATGATTTAGCTTCAACAGCATGCGAAACAAACGAGTTAGCTGTAAATCCATGCGAAACACATGATTTAGCTCCAAATCAATGCGAAGTAGAAGGCATAGCTACAAATCCATGAGAATCAAATGGTTTAGCTTCAAATACTTGTGATATACATGATTTAGTTTCAACAGCATGCGAAACAAACGAGTTAGCTTCAAATCCATGCGAAACAAATGATTTAGCTTCAAACCAATGCGAAGTAGAAGGGTTATCTTCGAATCCATAGGAAACAAATGGTTTAGCTTCAAACACTTGTGATATACATGATTTAGCTTCAACAGCATGCGAAACAAACGAGTTAGCTTCAAATCCATGCGAAACACATGATTTAGCTTCAAACCAATGCGAAAAAGAAGGATTATCTTCGAATCCATGCGAAACAAATGGTTTAGCTTCAAACACTTGTGATATACATGATTTTGCTTCAACTGCACGCTGAACAAACGAGTTAGCTTCAAATCCATGCGAAACACATGATTTAGCTTCAAATCAATGCGAAGAAGAGGGGTGATCTTCGAATCCATGCTAATCAAATGGTTCATATTCAAATACTTGTGATATACATGATTTAGCTTCAACAGCATGCGAAACAAACGAGTTAGCTTCAAATCCAAGCGAAACACATGATTTAGCTTCAATTTAATGCGAAGTAGGAGGCTTAGCTTCAAATCCTTGCCAATCAAACGGTTTAGCTTCAAATACTTGTGATATACTTGATTTAGATTCAAGTGCATGCGAAACAAACTAGTTAGCTTTAAACCCATGCGAAGCAAATGATTTAAATTGAAATCAATGCGAACTTGATGGGTTATCATCAAATCCGTGCCAAACAAATGGTTTTGCTTCAAATACTTGTGATATACTTGATTTAGCTTCAACAGCATGCGAAACAAACGAGTTAGCTTCAGATCCATGCGAAACATATGATTTAACATCAAATCAATGCGAAGTAGAAGCCATACCTTCAGATCCATGGGAATTAAATGGTTTAGCTTCATATACTTGTGATATACATGATTTAGCTTCAAAAGTATGCGAAACAAACGAGTTAGCTTCAAATCCATGCGCAACACATGATTTAGCTTCAAATCAATGCGAAGTAGAAGGGTTATCTTTGAATCCATGCGAAACAAATGGTTTAGCTTCAAACACTTGTGATATACATGATTTTGCTTCAACTGCATGCTGAACAAACGAGTTAGCTTCAAATCCATGCGAAACACATGATTTAGCTTCAATTTAATGCGAAGTAGAAGGCTTAGCTTCAAATCCATGCCAATCAAACGGTGTAGCTTCAAATGCTTGTGATATACATGGTTCAGCTTCAAGTGCATGCGAAATAAACGAGTTAGCTTCAAATCCATGCGAAACACATGATTTAGGTCCAAATCAATGCGAAGCAGAAGGTTGATGTTCGAATCCATGCAAAACAAATGGTTTAGCTTCAAACACTTGTGATATACATGATTTAGCTTCAGCTGCATGCGAAACAAACGTGTTAGCTTCAAATCATGCGAAACACATGATTTATCTTCAAATCAATGCGAGGTAGAAGGCTTAGCTTCAAATCCATGCGAATCAAACGATTTAGCTTCAAATACTTGTGATATACTTGATTTATATTCAAGTGCATGCGAAACAAACGAGATAGCTTCAGATCCATGCGAAACATATGATTTAACATCAAATCAATGCGAAGTAGAAGCCATACCTTCAGATCCATGGGAATTAAATGGTTTAGCTTCAAATACTTGTGATATACATGATTTAGCTTCAAAAGTATGCGAAACAAACGAGTTAGCTTCAAATCCATGCGCAACACATGATTTAGCTTCAAATCAATGCGAAGTAGAAGGGTTATCTTTGAATCCATGCGAAACAAATTGGTTTAGCTTCAAACACTTGTGATATACATGATTTTGCTTCAACTGCATGCTGAACAAACGAGTTAGCTTCAAATCCATGCGAAACACATGATTTAACTCCAAATCAATGCGAAGTAGAAGGCTTTGCTTCAAATCCATGCGAAACACATGATTTAGCTTCAAATCAATGCGAAGTAGAAGGGTTATCTTCGAATCCATGCGAAACAAATGATTTAGCTTCAAACACTTGTGATATACATGATTTAGCTTCAACTGCATGCGAAAAAAAACGAGTTAGCTTCAAATCCATGCGAAACACATGATTTAGCATCAAATCAATGCGAAGTAGATGGCTTAGCTTCAAATCCAGCGAAACGAATGATTTAGCTTCAAATACTTGCGAATATCACTGATATAGCTTCAAATGCATGCGAAACAAACTAGTTAGCTTTAAATCCATGCAAAAGACATGATTTACATTCAAATCAATGCGAAGTAGAAGGCTTAGTTTGAAATCCATGCGTATCAAGTTCTTTAGCTTCAATTACTTATGATATACATGATTTAGCTTCAACTGCTTGGGAAGCAAACGAGATATCTTCAAATCCATTCAAAACACATGATTTAGCTTCAAATCCATGCGTAACTCATGATTTAGCATCAAATCAATGCGAAGTAGAAGGCTTATCTTCAAATCCATGCGAAACGAATGATTTATCTTCAAATACTTGCGAATATCTCTGATATAGATTCAAATGCAGGTGAAACAAACGAGTTAGCTTTAAATGCATACAAAAGGCATGATTTACCTTCAAATCAATGCAAATTAGGAGACTGATCTTCGAATCCATGCGAAACAAATGGATCAGGCTCAGATACTTGTGTTATACATGGTTTAGCTTCAACAGTATGCGAAACAAACGAGTTAGCTTCAAATCCTAGCGATAGACATGATTTAGCTTCAAATCAATGCGAAGTAGAAGGCTTACCTTCGAATCCATGCGAAACAAATGGTTTAGCTTCAAACACTTGTGATATACATGATTTAGGTTCAACAGCATGCGAAACAAACGAGTTAGCTTATAATCCATGCGAAACACATGATTTAGCTCCAATTCAATGCGAAGTAGAAGGCTTATCTTCGAATCCATGCGAAACAAATGGTTTAGCTTCAAATACTTGTGATATACATGATTTAGCTTCAAATGCATGCGAAACAAACGAATTAGCTTCAAATCGATGCGAAACACACGATATAGCTTAAAATCAATGCGAAGCCGATGGCTTATCTTCGAATCCATGCGAAACAAATGGTTTAGCTTCAAATACTTGTGATATACATGAATGAGCATAAACTGCATGCGAAACAAACGAGTTAGCTTAAAATCCATGCGGAACACATGATTTAGCTTCAAATCAATGCGAAGTAGAAGGCTGATCTTCGAATCCATACGAAACAAATGGTTTAGCTTCAAATACTTGTTATACACTTGATTTAGCTTCAACTGCTCGCGAATCAAACAAGTTAGTTTCAAATCCATGCGAACACATGATTTAGCTTCAAATCAATGCGAAGTATGAGGCTTATCTTCGATTCCATGCGATACAAATGGTTTAGCTTCAAATACATGTGATGTACATGATTTAGCTACAAAAGCATGCGAAACAAACGAGTTAGCTTCAAATCCATGCGAAACACATGATTAAGATTAAAATCAATGCGAAGTAGAAGGCTTATCTTCGAATCCATGCGAAACAAATGGTTTAGCTTCAAATACTTGTGATATACATGATTTAGCTTCAACTGCATGCGAAACAAACGAGTTAGCTTATAATCCATGCGAAACACATGATTTAGCTTCAAATCAATGCGAAGTAGAAGGGTTATCTTCGTATCCATGCGAAACAAATGGTTTAGCTTCAAATACTTGTGATATACATGATTTAGCTTCAACTGCATGCGAAACAAACGAGTTAGCTTATAATCCATGCGAAACACATGATTTAGCTTCAAATCAATGCGAAGTAGAAGGCTGATCTTCGAATCCACGAGAAACAAATGGTTTTGCTTCAAATACTTGTGATATACATGATTTAGCTTCAACTGCATGCGAAACAAACGAGTTAGCTTGAAATCCAAGCGAAACAAAGGTTTTAGATTCAAATCAATGCGAAGTAGACGACAGATCTTCAAATCCATGCGAAACAAATGGTTTAGCTTCAAATACTTGTGATATACATGATTTAAGCTTCAACAGCATGCGAAACAAACCAGTTAGCTTCAAATCCATGCGAAACGCATGATTTAGCATCAAATCAATGCGAAGTGTAAGGCTTATCTTCGAATCCATGCGAAACAAATGGTTTAGCTTCAAATACTTATGATATGCATGATTTAGCTTCAACTACTAGCGAAAAAAACGAGTTAGCTTCAAATCCAAGCGAAACACATGATTTAGCTTCAAATCAATGCGAAGTAGAAGGCTTATCTTCGAATCCATGCGAAACAAATGGATTAGCTTCTTATACTTGTGATATACATGATTTAGCTTCAACAGCATGCGAAACAAACGAGTTAGCTTCAAATCCATGCGAAACACATGATTAAGATTAAAATCAATGCGAAGTAGAAGGCTTATCTTCGAATCCATGCGAAACAACTGGTTTAGCTTCAAATACTTGTGATATACATGATTTAGCTTCAACTGCATGCGAAACAAACGAGTTAGCTTATAATCCATGCGAAACACATGATTTAGCTTCAAATCAATGCGAAGTAGAAGGGTTATCTTCGTATCCATGCGAAACAAATGGTTTAGCTTCAAATACTTGTGATACATTTGATTTAGCTTCAACAGCATGCGAAACAAACGAGTTAGCTTCAAATCCAAGCGAAACACATGATTTAGCTTCAAATCAATGCGAAGTAGGAGGCTTATCTTCGTATCCATGCGAAACAAATGGTTTAGCTGCAAATACTTGTGATATACATGATTTAGCTTCAACTGCATGCGAAACAAACGAGTTAGCTTAAAATCCATGCGGAACACATGATTTAGCTTCAAATCAATGCGAAGTAGGAGGCTTATCTTCGATCCCATGCGATATAAATGGTTTAGCTTCAAATACTTGTGATATACATGATTTAGCTTCAACTGCATGCGAAACAAACGAGTTAGCTTATAATCCATGCGAAACACATGATTTAGCTTCAAATCAATGCGAAGTAGAAGGGTTATCTTCGTATCCATGCGAATCAAATGGTTTAGCTTCAAATACTTGTGATACATTTGATTTAGCTTCAACAGCATGCGAACAAACGAGTTATCTTCAAATACATGCGAAACACATGATTTAGATTTAAATCAATGCGAAGTAGAAGGCTGATCTTCGAATCCACGAGAAACAAATGGTTTTGCTTCAAATACTTGTGATATACATGATTTAGCTTCAACTGCATGCGAAACAAACGAGTTAGCTTGAAATCCAAGCGAAACAAAGGTTTTAGATTCAAATCAATGCGAAGTAGACGACAGATCTTCAAATCCATGCGAAACAAATGGTTTAGCTTCAAATACTTGTGATATACATGATTTAGCTTCAACTGCAAGCGAAACAAACGAGTTAGCTTTAAATCCAGGCGAAACACATGATTTAGCCTCAAATCAATGCGAAGTAGGAGGCTTGGCTTCAAATCCGTGCGAATCAAATGGTTTAGCTTCAAATACTTGTGATATACATGATTTAGCTTCAACAGCATGCGAAACAAACCAGTTAGCTTCAAATCCATGCGAAACGCATGATTTAGCATCAAATCAATGCGAAGTGTAAGGCTTATCTTCGAATCCATGCGAAACAAATGGATCAGCTTCATATACTTGTGATATACACGATTTAGCTTCAACTGCATGCGGATCAAACGAGTTAGCTTATAATCCATGCGAAACACATGATTTAGCTTCAAATCAATGCGAAGTAGAAGGCTTATCTTCGAATCCATGCGAAACGAATAGTTTAGCTTCAAATACTTGTGATATACATGATTCAGCTTCAACTGCATGTGAAACAAACGAGTTAGCTTCAAATCCATGCGAAACACATGATTTATATTAAAGTCAATGCGAAGTAGAAGGCTTATCTTCGAATCCATGCGAAACAAATGGTTTAGCTTCAAATACTTATGATATGCATGATTTAGCTTCAACTACTAGCGAAAAAAACGAGTTAGCTTCAAATCCAAGCGAAACACATGATTTAGCTTCAAATCAATGCGAAGTAGAAGGCTTATCTTCGTATCCATGCGAAACAAATGGTTTAGCTGCAAATACTTGTGATATACATGATTTAGCTTCAACTGCATGCGAAACAAACGAGTTAGCTTAAAATCCATGCGAAACACATGATTTAGCTTCAAATCAATGCGAAGTAGAAGGGTTATCTTCGTATCCATGCGAAACAAATGGTTTAGCTTCAAATACTTGTGATATACATGATTTAGCTTCAACTGCATGCGAAACAAACGAGTTAGCTTATAATCCATGCGAAACACATGATTTAGCTTCAAATCAATGCGAAGTAGAAGGCTGATCTTCGAATCCACGAGAAACAAATGGTTTTGCTTCAAATACTTGTGATATACATGATTTAGCTTCAACTGCATGCGAAACAAACGAGTTAGCTTGAAATCCAAGCGAAACAAAGGTTTTAGATTCAAATCAATGCGAAGTAGACGACAGATCTTCAAATCCATGCGAAACAAATGGTTTAGCTTCAAATACTTGTGATATACATGATTTAGCTTCAACAGCATGCGAAACAAACCAGTTAGCTTCAAATCCATGCGAAACGCATGATTTAGCATCAAATCAATGCGAAGTGTAAGGCTTATCTTCGAATCCATGCGAAACAAATGGTTTAGCTTCAAATACTTATGATATGCATGATTTAGCTTCAACTACTAGCGAAAAAAACGAGTTAGCTTCAAATCCAAGCGAAACACATGATTTAGCTTCAAATCAATGCGAAGTAGAAGGCTTATCTTCGAATCCATGCGAAACAAATGGATTAGCTTCTTATACTTGTGATATACATGATTTAGCTTCAACAGCATGCGAAACAAACGAGTTAGCTTCAAATCCATGCGAAACACATGATTAAGATTAAAATCAATGCGAAGTAGAAGGCTTATCTTCGAATCCATGCGAAACAACTGGTTTAGCTTCAAATACTTGTGATATACATGATTTAGCTTCAACTGCATGCGAAACAAACGAGTTAGCTTATAATCCATGCGAAACACATGATTTAGCTTCAAATCAATGCGAAGTAGAAGGGTTATCTTCGTATCCATGCGAAACAAATGGTTTAGCTTCAAATACTTGTGATACATTTGATTTAGCTTCAACAGCATGCGAAACAAACGAGTTAGCTTCAAATCCAAGCGAAACACATGATTTAGCTTCAAATCAATGCGAAGTAGGAGGCTTATCTTCGTATCCATGCGAAACAAATGGTTTAGCTGCAAATACTTGTGATATACATGATTTAGCTTCAACTGCATGCGAAACAAACGAGTTAGCTTAAAATCCATGCGGAACACATGATTTAGCTTCAAATCAATGCGAAGTAGGAGGCTTATCTTCGATCCCATGCGATATAAATGGTTTAGCTTCAAATACTTGTGATATACATGATTTAGCTTCAACTGCATGCGAAACAAACGAGTTAGCTTATAATCCATGCGAAACACATGATTTAGCTTCAAATCAATGCGAAGTAGAAGGGTTATCTTCGTATCCATGCGAATCAAATGGTTTAGCTTCAAATACTTGTGATACATTTGATTTAGCTTCAACAGCATGCGAAACAAACGAGTTATCTTCAAATACATGCGAAACACATGATTTAGATTTAAATCAATGCGAAGTAGAAGGCTGATCTTCGAATCCACGAGAAACAAATGGTTTTGCTTCAAATACTTGTGATATACATGATTTAGCTTCAACTGCATGCGAAACAAACGAGTTAGCTTGAAATCCAAGCGAAACAAAGGTTTTAGATTCAAATCAATGCGAAGTAGACGACAGATCTTCAAATCCATGCGAAACAAATGGTTTAGCTTCAAATACTTGTGATATACATGATTTAGCTTCAACTGCAAGCGAAACAAACGAGTTAGCTTTAAATCCAGGCGAAACACATGATTTAGCCTCAAATCAATGCGAAGTAGGAGGCTTGGCTTCAAATCCGTGCGAATCAAATGGTTTAGCTTCAAATACTTGTGATATACATGATTTAGCTTCAACAGCATGCGAAACAAACCAGTTAGCTTCAAATCCATGCGAAACGCATGATTTAGCATCAAATCAATGCGAAGTGTAAGGCTTATCTTCGAATCCATGCGAAACAAATGGATCAGCTTCATATACTTGTGATATACACGATTTAGCTTCAACTGCATGCGGATCAAACGAGTTAGCTTATAATCCATGCGAAACACATGATTTAGCTTCAAATCAATGCGAAGTAGAAGGCTTATCTTCGAATCCATGCGAAACGAATAGTTTAGCTTCAAATACTTGTGATATACATGATTCAGCTTCAACTGCATGTGAAACAAACGAGTTAGCTTCAAATCCATGCGAAACACATGATTTATATTAAGTCAATGCGAAGTAGAAGGCTTATCTTCGAATCCATGCGAAACAAATGGTTTAGCTTCAAATACTTATGATATGCATGATTTAGCTTCAACTACTAGCGAAAAAAACGAGTTAGCTTCAAATCCAAGCGAAACACATGATTTAGCTTCAAATCAATGCGAAGTAGAAGGCTTATCTTCGTATCCATGCGAAACAAATGGTTTAGCTGCAAATACTTGTGATATACATGATTTAGCTTCAACTGCATGCGAAACAAACGAGTTAGCTTAAAATCCATGCGGAACACATGATTTAGCTTCAAATCAATGCGAAGTAGAATGCTGAGTTTCAAATCCATGCGAATCAAATGTTTTAGCTTCAAATACTGGTGACATACATGATTTAGCTTCAAGTGCATGCGAAATAAACGAGTTATTTTCAAATCCATGCGAAACAATTCGTTTGGCTTCAAATACTTGTGATATACTTGATTTAGATTCAAGTGCGTGCGAAACAAACGAGTTAGCTTCAAATCCAAGCGAAACACATGATTTATCTTCAAATCAATGCGAGGTAGAAGGCTTAGATTCAAATCCATGAGAATCAAACGGTTTAAGTTCAAATACTTGTGATATACATAATTTAGCTTCAACTGCATGCGAAACAAACGAGTTAGCTTCAAATCCATGCGAAACACATGATTTAGCATCAAATCAATGCGAAGTAGGAGGCTTATCTTCAAATCCATGCGAAACAATTAGGTTAGCTTCAAATACTTGTGACATTCATGATTTAACTTCAACTGCACGTGAAACAAACGAGGTAGCTTCAAATCCAAGCGAAACACATGATTTATCTTCAAATCAATGCGAGGTAGAAGGCTTAGCTTCAAATCCATGCGAATCAAACGGTTTAGCTTCAAATACTTGTGATATACTTGATTTATAGTCAAGTGCATGCGAAACAAACGAGATAGCTTCAAATCCATGCGAAACATATGATTTAACATCAAATCAATGCGAAGTAGAAGGCTTATCATCGAGTCCATGCGAAACAAATGGTTTAGCTTCAAATACTTGTGATATACATGATTCAGCTACTACTGCATGCGAAACAAACGAGTTAGCTTCAAATCTATTCAAAACACATGTTTTAGCTTCAAATCGGTGCGAAGTAGTAGGCTTATATTCGAATCCATGCGAAACAAATGGTTTAGCGTCAAATATTTGTGATATACATGATTTAGCTTCAAATGCAGGCGAAATAACGAGTTAGCTTTAAATCCATGCGAAACACATGATTTAGCACCAAATCAATGCGAAGTAGAAGGCCTAGATTCAGTTCCATGGGAATCAAATGATTTAGCTTCAAATACTTGTGATATACATGATTTAGCTTCAACTGCATGCGAAACAAACGAGTTAGCAACAAATCCAAAGGAAGCACATCATTTAATATGAAATCAATGCGATGTAGAAGGCTTAGCTCCTAATCAATGCGAAACAAATGGTTTAGCTACAAATACTTGTGGTAAACATGATTTAGTTTCAACTGCATGCGAGACAATCGAGTTAGCTTCAAATCCATGCGAAACACATGATTTAGCTTCAAATAAACGCGATGTAGGAGGCTGATCTTCGAATCCATGCGAAACAAATGGCTCAGGCTCAAATACTTGTGTTATACTTGATTTAGCTTCAACTGCATGCGAAACAAACATGTTAGCTTCAATTCCAAGCGAAACACATGATTTAACTTCCAATCAATGTGAAGTAGAAGGCTTAGCTTCAAATCTACGTGAAACAAATGGTTCACATTCAAATACTTGTGATATACATGATTTAGATTCAACTTCATGCAAAACCAACAAGTTAGCTTCAAATCCATGCGAAACACATGATTTAGAATCAAATCAATGCGAAGTAGAAGGCTTAGCATCAAATCCTGCGAAACGAATGTTTTGGCTTCAAATACTTGCGAATATCGCTGATATAGCTTCAAATGGAGGTGAAACAAACGAGTTAGCTTTAAATCCATGCTAAAGTCATGATTTACCTTCAAATCAATGCGAAGTAGAAGGCTTAGTTTGAAATCCATGCGAATAAAGTTCTTTAGCTTCAAATACTTATGATATACATGATTTAGCTTCAACTGCATGCGAAACAAACTACTTAGCTTCAAATTCATGCGAAACACATGATTTAGCTTCAAATGAATGCGATGTAGAAGGATGATCTTCGAATCCATGCGAAACAAATGGTTCAGCTTCATACACTTGTGATATACATGATTTACATTCAACAGCAAGAGAACAAACGAGTTAGCTTCAAATCCATGCGAAACACATGATTTAGCACCGAATCAATGCGAAGTAGAAGGCTTACCTTCGAATCCACACGAAACAGATGGTTTAGCTTCAAATACTTGTAATGTACATGATTTAGGTTCAACAGCATGCGAAACAAACGAGTTAGCTTATAATCCATGCGAAACACATGATTTAGCTCCAATTCAATGCGAAGTAGAAGGCTTATCTTCGAATCCATGCGAAACAAATGGTTTAGCTTCAAATACTTGTGATATACATGATTTAGCTTCAAATGCATGCGAAACAAACGAATTAGCTTCAAATCGATGCGAAACACACGATATAGCTTAAAATCAATGCGAAGCCGATGGCTGATCGTCGAATCCATGCGAAACAAATGGTTTAGCTTCAAATACTTGTGATATACATGATTTAGCTTCAACAGCATGCGAAACAAACGAGTAAGCTTCAAATCCAAGCGAAAAACATGATTTAGCATCAAGTCAACGCGAAGTTGAAGAGTTAGCTTCAAATCGATGCGAAACAAATGGTTTAGCTTCAAATACTTGTGATATACATGATTTATATTCAACTGCATGCGAAACCAAACAGTTACCTTCAAATACAAGCGAAACACATGATTTCGCTTCAAATGAATGCGAAGCAGAAGGCTTAGCTTCAAATCCATGCGAAACGAATGGTTTAGCTTCAAATACTTGCGAATATAAGTGATATAGCTTCAAATGCATGCGAAACAAACGTGTTAGCTTCAAATACATGCCAGATACATGATTTAGCTTCTATTCAAAGCGAAGTAGAAGGCTTATCTTCGAATCCATGCGAAACAAATGGTTTAGTTCAAATACTTGTGATATACATGATTTAGCTTCAACTGCATGCGAAACCAAACAGTTATCTTCAAATGCAAGCGAAACACATGATTTAACTTCCAATCAATGTGAAGTAGAAGGCTTAGCTTCAAATCTATGTGAAACAAATGGTTCAGCTTCAAATACTTGTGATATACATGATTTAGATTCAACTTCATGCAAAACCAACGAGTTAGCTTCAAATCCAAGCGAAACACATGATTTAGATTCATATCAATGCGACGTAGAAGGCTTAGCTTCAAATCCAGCGAAACGAATGATTTAGCTTCAAATACGTGCGAATATCTCTGCTATAGCTTCAAATGCAAGTGAAACAAACGAGTTAGCTTTAAATCCATGCAAAAGACATGATTTACCTTCAAATCAATGCAAATTAGGAGACTGATCTTCGAATCCATGCGAAACAAATGGATCATGCTCAAATACTTGTGTTATACATGATTTAGCTTCAACAGTATGCGAAACAAACGACTTAGCTTCAAATCCTAGCGATAGACATGATTTAGCTTCAAATCAATGCGAAGAAGATGGCGTACCTTCGAATCCATGCGAAACAAATGTTTTAGCTTCAAACACTTGTGATATACATGATTTACATTCAACAGCAAGAGAAACAAACGAGTTAGCTTCAAATCCATGCGAAACACATGATTTAGCTTCAAATCAATGCGAAGTAGAAGGCTTATCTTCGAATCCATGCGAAACAAATGGTTATGCTTCAAATACTTGTGATATACATGATTTAGCTTCAAATGCAGGCGAAACAAACGAATTAGCTTCAAATCGATGCGAAACACACGATATAGCTTAAAATCAATGCGAAGCCGATGGCTGATCGTCGAATCCATGCGAAACAAATGGTTTAGTTCAAATACTTGTGATATACATGATTTAGCTTCAACTGCATGCGAAACCAAACAGTTATCTTCAAATGCAAGCGAAACACGTGATTTAACTTCCAATAAATGTGAAGTAGAAGGCTTAGCTTCAAATCTATGTGAAACAAATGGTTCAGCTTCAAATACTTGTGATATACATGATTTAGATTCGACTTCATGGAAAACCAACGAGTTAGCTTCAAATCCATGCGAAACACATGATTTAGAATCAAATCAATGCGAAGTAGAAGGCTTAGCTTCAAATCCAGCGAAACGAATGATTTAGCTTCAAATACTTGCGAATATCACTGATATAGCTTCAAATGCATGCGAAACAAACTAGTTAGCTTTAAATCCATGCAAAAGACATGATTTACATTCAAATCAATGCGAAGTAGAAGGCTCAGTTTGAAATCCATGCGTATCAAGTTCTTTAGCTTCAAATACTTATGATATACATGATTTAGCTTCAACTGCTTGGGAAGCAAACGAGATATCTTCAAATCCATTCAAAACACATGATTTAGCTTCAAATCCATGCGTAACTCATGATTTAGCATCAAATCAATGCGAAGTAGAAGGCTTATCTTCAAATCCATGCGAAACGAATGATTTATCTTCAAATACTTGCGAATATCTCTGATATAGATTCAAATGCAGGTGAAACAAACGAGTTAGCTTTAAATGCATGCAAAAGGCATGATTTACCTTCAAATCAATGCAAATTAGGAGACTGATCTTCGAATCCATGCGAAACAAATGGATCAGGCTCAGATACTTGTGTTATACATGGTTTAGCTTCAACAGTATGCGAAACAAACGAGTTAGCTTCAAATCCTAGCGATAGACATGATTTAGCTTCAAATCAATGCGAAGTAGAAGGCTTACCTTCGAATCCATGCGAAACAAATGGTTTAGCTTCAAACACTTGTGATATACATGATTTAGCTTCAACATCATGTGAAACAAACGAGTTAGCTTCAAATCCAAGCGAAACACATGATTTAGCTTCAATGAATGCGAAGTAGAAGGATGATATTCGAATCCATGCGAAACAAATGGTTCAGCTTCATACACTTGTGATATACATGATTTACATTCAACAGCAAGAGAAACAAACGAGTTAGCTTCAAATCCATGCGAAACACATGATTTAGCACCGAATCAATGCGAAGTAGAAGGCTTACCTTCGAATCCACACGAAACAGATGGTTTAGCTTCAAATACTTGTAATGTACATGATTTAGGTTCAACAGCATGCGAAACAAACTAGTTAGCTTTAAATCCATGCAAAAGACATGATTTACCTTCAAATCAATGCGAAGTAGAAGGCTTAGTTTGAAATCCATGCGTATCAAGTTCTTTAGCTTCAAATACTTATGATATACATGATTTAGCTTCAACTGCTTGGGAAGCAAACGAGATATCTTCAAATCCATTCAAAACACATGATTTAGCTTCAAATCCATGCGAAACTCATGATTTAGCTTCAAATCAATGCGATGTAGAAAGCTCATCTTCGAATCCATGCGAATCGAATGGTTTAGCTTCAAATACTTGTGATATGCGTGATTTTGCTTCAACTGCATGCAAAACCAACGAGATAGCTTCAAATCCAAGCGAAACACATGATTTAGATTCATATCAATGCGACGTAGAAGGCTTAGCTTCAAATCCAGCGAAACGAATGATTTAGCTTCAAATACGTGCGAATATCTCTGCTATAGCTTCAAATGCAAGTGAAACAAACGAGTTAGCTTTAAATCCATGCAAAAGACATGATTTACCTTCAAATCAATGCAAATTAGGAGACTGATCTTCGAATCCATGCGAAACAAATGGATCATGCTCAAATACTTGTGTTATACATGATTTAGCTTCAACAGTATGCGAAACAAACGACTTAGCTTCAAATCCTAGCGATAGACATGATTTAGCTTCAAATCAATGCGAAGAAGATGGCGTACCTTCGAATCCATGCGAAACAAATGTTTTAGCTTCAAACACTTGTGATATACATGATTTACATTCAACAGCAAGAGAAACAAACGAGTTAGCTTCAAATCCATGCGAAACACATGATTTAGCTTCAAATCAATGCGAAGTAGAAGGCTTATCTTCGAATCCATGCGAAACAAATGGTTATGCTTCAAATACTTGTGATATACATGATTTAGCTTCAAATGCAGGCGGAACAAACGAATTAGCTTCAAATCGATGCGAAACACACGATATAGCTTAAAATCAATGCGAAGCCGATGGCTGATCGTCGAATCCATGCGAAACAAATGGTTTAGTTCAAATACTTGTGATATACATGATTTAGCTTCAACTGCATGCGAAACCAAACAGTTATCTTCAAATGCAAGCGAAACACGTGATTTAACTTCCAATAAATGTGAAGTAGAAGGCTTAGCTTCAAATCTATGTGAAACAAATGGTTCAGCTTCAAATACTTGTGATATACATGATTTAGATTCGACTTCATGGAAAACCAACGAGTTAGCTTCAAATCCATGCGAAACACATGATTTAGAATCAAATCAATGCGAAGTAGAAGGCTTAGCTTCAAATCCAGCGAAACGAATGATTTAGCTTCAAATACTTGCGAATATCACTGATATAGCTTCAAATGCATGCGAAACAAACTAGTTAGCTTTAAATCCATGCAAAAGACATGATTTACATTCAAATCAATGCGAAGTAGAAGGCTTAGTTTGAAATCCATGCGTATCAAGTTCTTTAGCTTCAAATACTTATGATATACATGATTTAGCTTCAACTGCTTGGGAAGCAAACGAGATATCTTCAAATCCATTCAAAACACATGATTTAGCTTCAAATCCATGCGTAACTCATGATTTAGCATCAAATCAATGCGAAGTAGAAGGCTTATCTTCAAATCCATGCGAAACGAATGATTTTGATTTATCTTCAAATACTTGCGAATATCTCTGATATAGATTCAAATGCAGGTGAAACAAACGAGTTAGCTTTAAATGCATGCAAAAGGCATGATTTACCTTCAAATCAATGCAAATTAGGAGACTGATCTTCGAATCCATGCGAAACAAATGGATCAGGCTCAGATACTTGTGTTATACATGGTTTAGCTTCAACAGTATGCGAAACAAACGAGTTAGCTTCAAATCCTAGCGATAGACATGATTTAGCTTCAAATCAATGCGAAGTAGAAGGCTTACCTTCGAATCCATGCGAAACAAATGGTTTAGCTTCAAACACTTGTGATATACATGATTTAGCTTCAACATCATGTGAAACAAACGAGTTAGCTTCAAATCCAAGCGAAACACATGATTTAGCTTCAAATGAATGCGAAGTAGAAGGATGATATTCGAATCCATGCGAAACAAATGGTTCAGCTTCATACACTTGTGATATACATGATTTACATTCAACAGCAAGAGAAACAAACGAGTTAGCTTCAAATCCATGCGAAACACATGATTTAGCACCGAATCAATGCGAAGTAGAAGGCTTACCTTCGAATCCACACGAAACAGATGGTTTAGCTTCAAATACTTGTAATGTACATGATTTAGGTTCAACAGCATGCGAAACAAACGAGTTAGCTTATAATCCATGCGAAACACATGATTTATATTAAAATCAATGCGAAGTAGAAGGCTTATCTTCGAATCCATGCGAAACAAATGGTTTAGCTTCAAATACTTATGATATGCATGATTTAGCTTCAACTACTAGCGAAAAAAACGAGTTAGCTTCAAATCCAAGCGAAACACATGATTTAGCTACAAATCAATGCGAAGTAGAAGGCTTATCTTCGTATCCATGCGAAACAAATGGTTTAGCTGCAAATACTTGTGATATACATGATTTAGCTTCAACTGCATGCGAAACAAACGAGTTAGCTTAAAATCCATGCGGAACACATGATTTAGCTTCAAATCAATGCGAAGTAGAATGCTGAGTTTCAAATCCATGCGAATCAAATGTTTTAGCTTCAAATACTGGTGACATACATGATTTAGCTTCAAGTGCATGCGAAATAAACGAGTTATTTTCAAATCCATGCGAAACAATTCGTTTGGCTGCAAATACTTGTGATATACTTGATTTAGATTCAAGTGCGTGCGAAACAAACGAGTTAGCTTCAAATCCAAGCGAAACACATGATTTATCTTCAAATCAATGCGAGGTAGAAGGCTTAGATTCAAATCCATGAGAATCAAACGGTTTAAGTTCAAATACTTGTGATATACATAATTTAGCTTCAACTGCATGCGAAACAAACGAGTTAGCTTCAAATCCATGCGAAACACATGATTTAGCATCAAATCAATGCGAAGTAGGAGGCTTATCTTCAAATCCATGCGAAACAATTAGGTTAGCTTCAAATACTTGTGACATTCATGATTTAACTTCAACTGCACGTGAAACAAACGAGGTAGCTTCAAATCCAAGCGAAACACATGATTTATCTTCAAATCAATGCGAGGTAGAAGGCTTAGCTTCAAATCCATGCGAATCAAACGGTTTAGCTTCAAATACTTGTGATATACTTGATTTATAGTCAAGTGCATGCGAAACAAACGAGATAGCTTCAAATCCATGCGAAACATATGATTTAACATCAAATCAATGCGAAGTAGAAGGCTTATCATCGAGTCCATGCGAAACAAATGGTTTAGCTTCAAATACGTGTGATATACATGATTCAGCTACTACTGCATGCGAAACAAACGAGTTAGCTTCAAATCTATTCAAAACACATGTTTTAGCTTCAAATCGATGCGAAGTAGTAGGCTTATATTCGAATCCATGCGAAACAAATGGTTTAGCGTCAAATATTTGTGATATACATGATTTAGCTTCAAATGCAGGCGAAATAACGAGTTAGCTTTAAATCCATGCGAAACACATGATTTAGCACCAAATCAATGCGAAGTAGAAGGCCTAGATTCAGTTCCATGGGAATCAAATGATTTAGCTTCAAATACTTGTAATATACATGATTTAGCTTCAACTGCATGCGAAACAAACGAGTTAGCAACAAATCCAAAGGAAGCACATCATTTAATATGAAATCAATGCGATGTAGAAGGCTTAGCTCCTAATCAATGCGAAACAAATGGTTTAGCTACAAATACTTGTGGTAAACATGATTTAGTTTCAACTGCATGCGAGACAATCGAGTTAGCTTCAAATCCATGCGAAACACATGATTTAGCTTCAAATAAACGCGATGTAGGAGGCTGATCTTCGAATCCATGCGAAACAAATGGCTCAGGCTCAAATACTTGTGTTATACTTGATTTAGCTTCAACTGCATGCGAAACAAACATGTTAGCTTCAATTCCAAGCGAAACACATGATTTAACTTCCAATCAATGTGAAGTAGAAGGCTTAGCTTCAAATCTACGTGAAACAAATGGTTCAGATTCAAATACTTGTGATATACATGATTTAGATTCAACTTCATGCAAAACCAACAAGTTAGCTTCAAATCCATGCGAAACACATGATTTAGAATCAAATCAATGCGAAGTAGAAGGCTTAGCATCAAATCCTGCGAAACGAATGTTTTGGCTTCAAATACTTGCGAATATCGCTGATATAGCTTCAAATGGAGGTGAAACAAACGAGTTAGCTTTAAATCCATGCTAAAGTCATGATTTAGATTCATATCAATGCGACGTAGAAGGCTTAGCTTCAAATCCAGCGAAACGAATGATTTAGCTTCAAATACGTGCGAATATCTCTGCTATAGCTTCAAATGCAAGTGAAACAAACGAGTTAGCTTTAAATCCATGCAAAAGACATGATTTACCTTCAAATCAATGCAAATTAGGAGACTGATCTTCGAATCCATGCGAAACAAATGGATCATGCTCAAATACTTGTGTTATACATGATTTAGCTTCAACAGTATGCGAAACAAACGACTTAGCTTCAAATCCTAGCGATAGACATGATTTAGCTTCAAATCAATGCGAAGAAGATGGCGTACCTTCGAATCCATGCGAAACAAATGTTTTAGCTTCAAACACTTGTGATATACATGATTTACATTCAACAGCAAGAGAAACAAACGAGTTAGCTTCAAATCCATGCGAAACACATGATTTAGCTTCAAATCAATGCGAAGTAGAAGGCTTATCTTCGAATCCATGCGAAACAAATGGTTATGCTTCAAATACTTGTGATATACATGATTTAGCTTCAAATGCAGGCGGAACAAACGAATTAGCTTCAAATCGATGCGAAACACACGATATAGCTTAAAATCAATGCGAAGCCGATGGCTGATCGTCGAATCCATGCGAAACAAATGGTTTAGTTCAAATACTTGTGATATACATGATTTAGCTTCAACTGCATGCGAAACCAAACAGTTATCTTCAAATGCAAGCGAAACACGTGATTTAACTTCCAATAAATGTGAAGTAGAAGGCTTAGCTTCAAATCTATGTGAAACAAATGGTTCAGCTTCAAATACTTGTGATATACATGATTTAGATTCGACTTCATGGAAAACCAACGAGTTAGCTTCAAATCCATGCGAAACACATGATTTAGAATCAAATCAATGCGAAGTAGAAGGCTTAGCTTCAAATCCAGCGAAACGAATGATTTAGCTTCAAATACTTGCGAATATCACTGATATAGCTTCAAATGCATGCGAAACAAACTAGTTAGCTTTAAATCCATGCAAAAGACATGATTTACATTCAAATCAATGCGAAGTAGAAGGCTTAGTTTGAAATCCATGCGTATCAAGTTCTTTAGCTTCAAATACTTATGATATACATGATTTAGCTTCAACTGCTTGGGAAGCAAACGAGATATCTTCAAATCCATTCAAAACACATGATTTAGCTTCAAATCCATGCGTAACTCATGATTTAGCATCAAATCAATGCGAAGTAGAAGGCTTATCTTCAAATCCATGCGAAACGAATGATTTATCTTCAAATACTTGCGAATATCTCTGATATAGATTCAAATGCAGGTGAAACAAACGAGTTAGCTTTAAATGCATGCAAAAGGCATGATTTACCTTCAAATCAATGCAAATTAGGAGA
Source organism: Megalopta genalis (assembly GCF_051020955.1). Taxonomy (NCBI): domain Eukaryota; kingdom Metazoa; phylum Arthropoda; class Insecta; order Hymenoptera; family Halictidae; genus Megalopta; species Megalopta genalis. The sequence goes on from NW_027476347.1 coordinate 232,010, forward strand.
CTGATCTTCGAATCCATGCGAAACAAATGGATCAGGCTCAGATACTTGTGTTATACATGGTTTAGCTTCAACAGTATGCGAAACAAACGAGTTAGCTTCAAATCCTAGCGATAGACATGATTTAGCTTCAAATCAATGCGAAGTAGAAGGCTTACCTTCGAATCCATGCGAAACAAATGGTTTAGCTTCAAACACTTGTGATATACATGATTTAGCTTCAACATCATGTGAAACAAACGAGTTAGCTTCAAATCCAAGCGAAACACATGATTTAGCTTCAAATGAATGCGAAGTAGAAGGATGATATTCGAATCCATGCGAAACAAATGGTTCAGCTTCATACACTTGTGATATACATGATTTACATTCAACAGCAAGAGAAACAAACGAGTTAGCTTCAAATCCATGCGAAACACATGATTTAGCACCGAATCAATGCGAAGTAGAAGGCTTACCTTCGAATCCACACGAAACAGATGGTTTAGCTTCAAATACTTGTAATGTACATGATTTAGGTTCAACAGCATGCGAAACAAACGAGTTAGCTTATAATCCATGCGAAACACATGATTTATATTAAAATCAATGCGACGTAGAAGGCTTATCTTCGAATCCATGCGAAACAAATGGTTTAGCTTCAAATACTTATGATATGCATGATTTAGCTTCAACTACTAGCGAAAAAAACGAGTTAGCTTCAAATCCAAGCGAAACACATGATTTAGCTACAAATCAATGCGAAGTAGAAGGCTTATCTTCGTATCCATGCGAAACAAATGGTTTAGCTGCAAATACTTGTGATATACATGATTTAGCTTCAACTGCATGCGAAACAAACGAGTTAGCTTAAAATCCATGCGGAACACATGATTTAGCTTCAAATCAATGCGAAGTAGAATGCTGAGTTTCAAATCCATGCGAAACAAATGGCTCAGGCTCAAATACTTGTGTTATACTTGATTTAGCTTCAACTGCATGCGAAACAAACATGTTAGCTTCAATTCCAAGCGAAACACATGATTTAACTTCCAATCAATGTGAAGTAGAAGGCTTAGCTTCAAATCTACGTGAAACAAATGGTTCAGATTCAAATACTTGTGATATACATGATTTAGATTCAACTTCATGCAAAACCAACAAGTTAGCTTCAAATCCATGCGAAACACATGATTTAGAATCAAATCAATGCGAAGTAGAAGGCTTAGCATCAAATCCTGCGAAACGAATGTTTTGGCTTCAAATACTTGCGAATATCGCTGATATAGCTTCAAATGGAGGTGAAACAAACGAGTTAGCTTTAAATCCATGCTAAAGTCATGATTTAGATTCATATCAATGCGACGTAGAAGGCTTAGCTTCAAATCCAGCGAAACGAATGATTTAGCTTCAAATACGTGCGAATATCTCTGCTATAGCTTCAAATGCAAGTGAAACAAACGAGTTAGCTTTAAATCCATGCAAAAGACATGATTTACCTTCAAATCAATGCAAATTAGGAGACTGATCTTCGAATCCATGCGAAACAAATGGATCATGCTCAAATACTTGTGTTATACATGATTTAGCTTCAACAGTATGCGAAACAAACGACTTAGCTTCAAATCCTAGCGATAGACATGATTTAGCTTCAAATCAATGCGAAGAAGATGGCGTACCTTCGAATCCATGCGAAACAAATGTTTTAGCTTCAAACACTTGTGATATACATGATTTACATTCAACAGCAAGAGAAACAAACGAGTTAGCTTCAAATCCATGCGAAACACATGATTTAGCTTCAAATCAATGCGAAGTAGAAGGCTTATCTTCGAATCCATGCGAAACAAATGGTTATGCTTCAAATACTTGTGATATACATGATTTAGCTTCAAATGCAGGCGGAACAAACGAATTAGCTTCAAATCGATGCGAAACACACGATATAGCTTAAAATCAATGCGAAGCCGATGGCTGATCGTCGAATCCATGCGAAACAAATGGTTTAGTTCAAATACTTGTGATATACATGATTTAGCTTCAACTGCATGCGAAACCAAACAGTTATCTTCAAATGCAAGCGAAACACGTGATTTAACTTCCAATAAATGTGAAGTAGAAGGCTTAGCTTCAAATCTATGTGAAACAAATGGTTCAGCTTCAAATACTTGTGATATACATGATTTAGATTCGACTTCATGGAAAACCAACGAGTTAGCTTCAAATCCATGCGAAACACATGATTTAGAATCAAATCAATGCGAAGTAGAAGGCTTAGCTTCAAATCCAGCGAAACGAATGATTTAGCTTCAAATACTTGCGAATATCACTGATATAGCTTCAAATGCATGCGAAACAAACTAGTTAGCTTTAAATCCATGCAAAAGACATGATTTACATTCAAATCAATGCGAAGTAGAAGGCTTAGTTTGAAATCCATGCGTATCAAGTTCTTTAGCTTCAAATACTTATGATATACATGATTTAGCTTCAACTGCTTGGGAAGCAAACGAGATATCTTCAAATCCATTCAAAACACATGATTTAGCTTCAAATCCATGCGTAACTCATGATTTAGCATCAAATCAATGCGAAGTAGAAGGCTTATCTTCAAATCCATGCGAAACGAATGATTTATCTTCAAATACTTGCGAATATCTCTGATATAGATTCAAATGCAGGTGAAACAAACGAGTTAGCTTTAAATGCATGCAAAAGGCATGATTTACCTTCAAATCAATGCAAATTAGGAGACTGATCTTCGAATCCATGCGAAACAAATGGATCAGGCTCAGATACTTGTGTTATACATGGTTTAGCTTCAACAGTATGCGAAACAAACGAGTTAGCTTCAAATCCTAGCGATAGACATGATTTAGCTTCAAATCAATGCGAAGTAGAAGGCTTACCTTCGAATCCATGCGAAACAAATGGTTTAGCTTCAAACACTTGTGATATACATGATTTAGCTTCAACATCATGTGAAACAAACGAGTTAGCTTCAAATCCAAGCGAAACACATGATTTAGCTTCAAATGAATGCGAAGTAGAAGGATGATATTCGAATCCATGCGAAACAAATGGTTCAGCTTCATACACTTGTGATATACATGATTTACATTCAACAGCAAGAGAAACAAACGAGTTAGCTTCAAATCCATGCGAAACACATGATTTAGCACCGAATCAATGCGAAGTAGAAGGCTTACCTTCGAATCCACACGAAACAGATGGTTTAGCTTCAAATACTTGTAATGTACATGATTTAGGTTCAACAGCATGCGAAACAAACGAGTTAGCTTATAATCCATGCGAAACACATGATTTATATTAAAATCAATGCGACGTAGAAGGCTTATCTTCGAATCCATGCGAAACAAATGGTTTAGCTTCAAATACTTATGATATGCATGATTTAGCTTCAACTACTAGCGAAAAAAACGAGTTAGCTTCAAATCCAAGCGAAACACATGATTTAGCTACAAATCAATGCGAAGTAGAAGGCTTATCTTCGTATCCATGCGAAACAAATGGTTTAGCTGCAAATACTTGTGATATACATGATTTAGCTTCAACTGCATGCGAAACAAACGAGTTAGCTTAAAATCCATGCGGAACACATGATTTAGCTTCAAATCAATGCGAAGTAGAATGCTGAGTTTCAAATCCATGCGAATCAAATGTTTTAGCTTCAAATACTGGTGACATACATGATTTAGCTTCAAGTGCATGCGAAATAAACGAGTTATTTTCAAATCCATGCGAAACAATTCGTTTGGCTGCAAATACTTGTGATATACTTGATTTAGATTCAAGTGCGTGCGAAACAAACGAGTTAGCTTCAAATCCAAGCGAAACACATGATTTATCTTCAAATCAATGCGAGGTAGAAGGCTTAGATTCAAATCCATGAGAATCAAACGGTTTAAGTTCAAATACTTGTGATATACATAATTTAGCTTCAACTGCATGCGAAACAAACGAGTTAGCTTCAAATCCATGCGAAACACATGATTTAGCATCAAATCAATGCGAAGTAGGAGGCTTATCTTCAAATCCATGCGAAACAATTAGGTTAGCTTCAAATACTTGTGACATTCATGATTTAACTTCAACTGCACGTGAAACAAACGAGGTAGCTTCAAATCCAAGCGAAACACATGATTTATCTTCAAATCAATGCGAGGTAGAAGGCTTAGCTTCAAATCCATGCGAATCAAACGGTTTAGCTTCAAATACTTGTGATATACTTGATTTATAGTCAAGTGCATGCGAAACAAACGAGATAGCTTCAAATCCATGCGAAACATATGATTTAACATCAAATCAATGCGAAGTAGAAGGCTTATCATCGAGTCCATGCGAAACAAATGGTTTAGCTTCAAATACTTGTGATATACATGATTCAGCTACTACTGCATGCGAAACAAACGAGTTAGCTTCAAATCTATTCAAAACACATGTTTTGATACTTGCGAATATAAGTGATATAGCTTCAAATGCATGCGAAACAAACGTGTTAGCTTCAAATACATGCCAGATACATGATTTAGCTTCTATTCAAAGCGAAGTAGAAGGCTTATCTTCGAATCCATGCGAAACAAATGGTTTAGTTCAAATACTTGTGATATACATGATTTAGCTTCAACTGCATGCGAAACCAAACAGTTATCTTCAAATGCAAGCGAATCACATGATTTAACTTCCAATCAATGTGAAGTAGAAGGCTTAGCTTCAAATCTATGTGAAACAAATGGTTCAGCTTCAAATACTTGTGATATACATGATTTAGATTCAACTTCATGCAAAACCAACGAGTTAGCTTCAAATCCATGCGAAACACATGATTTAGAATCAAATCAATGCGAAGTAGAAGGCTTATCTTCAAATCCATGCGAATCAAACGGTTTAGCTTCAAATACTTGTGATATACAAGATTTAGCTTCAACTGCATGTGAAACAAACGAGCTAGCCTCAAATCCATGAGAAACACGTGATTCAGGATCAAGTCAACGCGAAGTTGAAGGCTTAGCGTCAAATCCATGCGAAACGAACGATTTAGCTTCACATACTTGTGAATAGAAGTGGTAAGGCTTGAAATGCAGGCGAAACAAACGAGTTAGCTTCAAATCCATGCGAAACACATGATTTAGCATCAAATCAATGCGAAGTAGAAGGCTTATCTTCAAATCCATGCGAAACGAATGATTTAGCTTCAAATACTTGCGAATATCTCTGATATAGCTTCAAATGCAGGTGAAACAAACGAGTTAGCTTTAAATGCATGCAAAAGGCATGATTTACCTTCAAATCAATGCAAATTAGGAGACTGATCTTCGAATCCATGCGAAACAAATGGATCAGGCTCAAATACTTGTGTTATACATGGTTTAGCTTCAACAGTATGCGAAACAAACGAGTTAGCTTTAAATCCATGCGAAACACATGATTTAGCTTCAAATCAATGCGAAGTAGAAGGGTTATCTTCGAATCCATGCGAAACAAATGCTTTAGCTTCAAATACTTGTGATATACATGATTTAGCTTCAACAGCATGCGAAACAAACGAGTTAGCTTCAAATCCAAGCGAAACACATGATTTATCTTCAAATCAATGCGAGGTAGAAGGCTTATCTTCAAATCCATGCGAATCAAACGATTTAGCTTCAAATACTTGTGATATACATGATTTAGCTTCAACAGCATGCGAAACAAACCAGTTAGCTTCAAATCTATGCGAAACACATGATTTAGCTTCAAATCAATGCGAAGTAGAAGGGTTATCTTCGAATCCATGCGAAACAAATGGTTTAGCTTCAAATACTTGTGATATACATGATTTAGCTTCAACAGCATGCGAAACAAACGTGTTAGCTTAAAATCTAAGCGAAAAACATAATATAGCGTCAAATCAACGCGAAGTTGAAGGCTTACCTTCAAATCCATGCGAAGCAAATGGTTTAGCTTCAAACACTTGTAATATACATGATTTAGCTTCAACAGCATACGAAGCAAACGAGTTAGCTGCAAATCCATACGAAACACATGATTTAGCTTCAAATCAATGCGAAGTAGAAGGCTTAGCTTCAAATCCAGCGAAACGAATGATTTAGCTTCAAATACTTGCGAATATCACTGATATAGCTTCAAATGCATGCGAAACAAACTAGTTAGCTTTAAATCCATGCAAAAGACATGATTTACCTTCAAATCAATGCGAAGTAGAAGGCTTAGTTTGAAATCCATGCGTATCAAGTTCTTTAGCTTCAAATACTTATGATATACATGATTTAGCTTCAACTGCTTGGGAAGCAAACGAGATATCTTCAAATCCATTCAAAACACATGATTTAGCTTCAAATCCATGCGAAACTCATGATTTAGCTTCAAATCAATGCGATGTAGAAAGCTCATCTTCGAATCCATGCGAATCGAATGGTTTAAATTCAAATACTTGTGATATGCGTGATTTTGCTTCAACTGCATGCAAAACCAACGAGATAGCTTCAAATCCAAGCGAAACACATGATTTAGATTCATATCAATGCGAAGTAGAAGGCTTAGCTTCAAATCCAGCGAAACGAATGATTTAGCTTCAAATACGTGCGAATATCTCTGCTATAGCTTCAAATGCAAGTGAAACAAACGAGTTAGCTTTAAATCCATGCAAAAGACATGATTTACCTTCAAATCAATGCAAATTAGGAGACTGATCTTCGAATCCATGCGAAACAAATGGATCATGCTCAAATACTTGTGTTATACATGATTTAGCTTCAACAGTATGCGAAACAAACGACTTAGCTTCAAATCCTAGCGATAGACATGATTTAGCTTCAAATCAATGCGAAGAAGATGGCGTACCTTCGAATCCATGCGAAACAAATGTTTTAGCTTCAAACACTTGTGATATACATGATTTACATTCAACAGCAAGAGAAACAAACGAGTTAGCTTCAAATCCAAGCGAAACACATGATTTAGCTTCAAATGAATGCGAAGTAGAAGGATGATATTCGAATCCATGCGAAACAAATGGTTCAGCTTCATACACTTGTGATATACATGATTTACATTCAACAGCAAGAGAAACAAACGAGTTAGCTTCAAATCCATGCGAAACACATGATTTAGCACCGAATCAATGCGAAGTAGAAGGCTTACCTTCGAATCCACACGAAACAGATGGTTTAGCTTCAAATACTTGTAATGTACATGATTTAGGTTCAACAGCATGCGAAACAAACGAGTTAGCTTATAATCCATGCGAAACACATGATTTATATTAAAATCAATGCGACGTAGAAGGCTTATCTTCGAATCCATGCGAAACAAATGGTTTAGCTTCAAATACTTATGATATGCATGATTTAGCTTCAACTACTAGCGAAAAAAACGAGTTAGCTTCAAATCCAAGCGAAACACATGATTTAGCTACAAATCAATGCGAAGTAGAAGGCTTATCTTCGTATCCATGCGAAACAAATGGTTTAGCTGCAAATACTTGTGATATACATGATTTAGCTTCAACTGCATGCGAAACAAACGAGTTAGCTTAAAATCCATGCGGAACACATGATTTAGCTTCAAATCAATGCGAAGTAGAATGCTGAGTTTCAAATCCATGCGAATCAAATGTTTTAGCTTCAAATACTGGTGACATACATGATTTAGCTTCAAGTGCATGCGAAATAAACGAGTTATTTTCAAATCCATGCGAAACAATTCGTTTGGCTGCAAATACTTGTGATATACTTGATTTAGATTCAAGTGCGTGCGAAACAAACGAGTTAGCTTCAAATCCAAGCGAAACACATGATTTATCTTCAAATCAATGCGAGGTAGAAGGCTTAGATTCAAATCCATGAGAATCAAACGGTTTAAGTTCAAATACTTGTGATATACATAATTTAGCTTCAACTGCATGCGAAACAAACGAGTTAGCTTCAAATCCATGCGAAACACATGATTTAGCATCAAATCAATGCGAAGTAGGAGGCTTATCTTCAAATCCATGCGAAACAATTAGGTTAGCTTCAAATACTTGTGACATTCATGATTTAACTTCAACTGCACGTGAAACAAACGAGGTAGCTTCAAATCCAAGCGAAACACATGATTTATCTTCAAATCAATGCGAGGTAGAAGGCTTAGCTTCAAATCCATGCGAATCAAACGGTTTAGCTTCAAATACTTGTGATATACTTGATTTATAGTCAAGTGCATGCGAAACAAACGAGATAGCTTCAAATCCATGCGAAACATATGATTTAACATCAAATCAATGCGAAGTAGAAGGCTTATCATCGAGTCCATGCGAAACAAATGGTTTAGCTTCAAATACTTGTGATATACATGATTCAGCTACTACTGCATGCGAAACAAACGAGTTAGCTTCAAATCTATTCAAAACACATGTTTTGATACTTGCGAATATAAGTGATATAGCTTCAAATGCATGCGAAACAAACGTGTTAGCTTCAAATACATGCCAGATACATGATTTAGCTTCTATTCAAAGCGAAGTAGAAGGCTTATCTTCGAATCCATGCGAAACAAATGGTTTAGTTCAAATACTTGTGATATACATGATTTAGCTTCAACTGCATGCGAAACCAAACAGTTATCTTCAAATGCAAGCGAATCACATGATTTAACTTCCAATCAATGTGAAGTAGAAGGCTTAGCTTCAAATCTATGTGAAACAAATGGTTCAGCTTCAAATACTTGTGATATACATGATTTAGATTCAACTTCATGCAAAACCAACGAGTTAGCTTCAAATCCATGCGAAACACATGATTTAGAATCAAATCAATGCGAAGTAGAAGGCTTATCTTCAAATCCATGCGAATCAAACGGTTTAGCTTCAAATACTTGTGATATACAAGATTTAGCTTCAACTGCATGTGAAACAAACGAGCTAGCCTCAAATCCATGAGAAACACGTGATTCAGGATCAAGTCAACGCGAAGTTGAAGGCTTAGCGTCAAATCCATGCGAAACGAACGATTTAGCTTCACATACTTGTGAATAGAAGTGGTAAGGCTTGAAATGCAGGCGAAACAAACGAGTTAGCTTCAAATCCATGCGAAACACATGATTTAGCATCAAATCAATGCGAAGTAGAAGGCTTATCTTCAAATCCATGCGAAACGAATGATTTAGCTTCAAATACTTGCGAATATCTCTGATATAGCTTCAAATGCAGGTGAAACAAACGAGTTAGCTTTAAATGCATGCAAAAGGCATGATTTACCTTCAAATCAATGCAAATTAGGAGACTGATCTTCGAATCCATGCGAAACAAATGGATCAGGCTCAAATACTTGTGTTATACATGGTTTAGCTTCAACAGTATGCGAAACAAACGAGTTAGCTTTAAATCCATGCGAAACACATGATTTAGCTTCAAATCAATGCGAAGTAGAAGGGTTATCTTCGAATCCATGCGAAACAAATGCTTTAGCTTCAAATACTTGTGATATACATGATTTAGCTTCAACAGCATGCGAAACAAACGAGTTAGCTTCAAATCCAAGCGAAACACATGATTTATCTTCAAATCAATGCGAGGTAGAAGGCTTATCTTCAAATCCATGCGAATCAAACGATTTAGCTTCAAATACTTGTGATATACATGATTTAGCTTCAACAGCATGCGAAACAAACCAGTTAGCTTCAAATCTATGCGAAACACATGATTTAGCTTCAAATCAATGCGAAGTAGAAGGGTTATCTTCGAATCCATGCGAAACAAATGGTTTAGCTTCAAATACTTGTGATATACATGATTTAGCTTCAACAGCATGCGAAACAAACGTGTTAGCTTAAAATCTAAGCGAAAAACATAATATAGCGTCAAATCAACGCGAAGTTGAAGGCTTACCTTCAAATCCATGCGAAGCAAATGGTTTAGCTTCAAACACTTGTAATATACATGATTTAGCTTCAACAGCATACGAAGCAAACGAGTTAGCTGCAAATCCATACGAAACACATGATTTAGCTTCAAATCAATGCGAAGTAGAAGGCTTAGCTTCAAATCCAGCGAAACGAATGATTTAGCTTCAAATACTTGCGAATATCACTGATATAGCTTCAAATGCATGCGAAACAAACTAGTTAGCTTTAAATCCATGCAAAAGACATGATTTACCTTCAAATCAATGCGAAGTAGAAGGCTTAGTTTGAAATCCATGCGTATCAAGTTCTTTAGCTTCAAATACTTATGATATACATGATTTAGCTTCAACTGCTTGGGAAGCAAACGAGATATCTTCAAATCCATTCAAAACACATGATTTAGCTTCAAATCCATGCGAAACTCATGATTTAGCTTCAAATCAATGCGATGTAGAAAGCTCATCTTCGAATCCATGCGAATCGAATGGTTTAAATTCAAATACTTGTGATATGCGTGATTTTGCTTCAACTGCATGCAAAACCAACGAGATAGCTTCAAATCCAAGCGAAACACATGATTTAGATTCATATCAATGCGAAGTAGAAGGCTTAGCTTCAAATCCAGCGAAACGAATGATTTAGCTTCAAATACGTGCGAATATCTCTGCTATAGCTTCAAATGCAAGTGAAACAAACGAGTTAGCTTTAAATCCATGCAAAAGACATGATTTACCTTCAAATCAATGCAAATTAGGAGACTGATCTTCGAATCCATGCGAAACAAATGGATCATGCTCAAATACTTGTGTTATACATGATTTAGCTTCAACAGTATGCGAAACAAACGACTTAGCTTCAAATCCTAGCGATAGACATGATTTAGCTTCAAATCAATGCGAAGAAGATGGCGTACCTTCGAATCCATGCGAAACAAATGTTTTAGCTTCAAACACTTGTGATATACATGATTTACATTCAACAGCAAGAGAAACAAACGAGTTAGCTTCAAATCCATGCGAAACACATGATTTAGCTTCAAATCAATGCGAAGTAGAAGGCTTATCTTCGAATCCATGCGAAACAAATGGTTATGCTTCAAATACTTGTGATATACATGATTTAGCTTCAAATGCAGGCGAAACAAACGAATTAGCTTCAAATCGATGCGAAACACACGATATAGCTTAAAATCAATGCGAAGCCGATGGCTGATCGTCGAATCCATGCGAAACAAATGGTTTAGTTCAAATACTTGTGATATACATGATTTAGCTTCAACTGCATGCGAAACCAAACAGTTATCTTCAAATGAAAGCGAAACACGTGATTTAACTTCCAATAAATGTGAAGTAGAAGGCTTAGCATTAAATCTATGTGAAACAAATGGTTCAGCTTCAAATACTTGTGATATACATGATTTAGATTCGACTTCATGGAAAACCAACGAGTTAGCTTCAAATCCATGCGAAACACATGATTTAGAATCAAATCAATGCGAAGTAGAAGGCTTAGCTTCAAATCCAGCGAAACGAATGATTTAGCTTCAAATACTTGCGAATATCACTGATATAGCTTCAAATGCATGCGAAACAAACTAGTTAGCTTTAAATCCATGCAAAAGACATGATTTACATTCAAATCAATGCGAAGTAGAAGGCTTAGTTTGAAATCCATGCGTATCAAGTTCTTTAGCTTCAAATACTTATGATATACATGATTTAGCTTCAACTGCTTGGGAAGCAAACGAGATATCTTCAAATCCATTCAAAACACATGATTTAGCTTCAAATCCATGCGTAACTCATGATTTAGCATCAAATCAATGCGAAGTAGAAGGCTTATCTTCAAATCCATGCGAAACGAATGATTTATCTTCAAATACTTGCGAATATCTCTGATATAGATTCAAATGCAGGTGAAACAAACGAGTTAGCTTTAAATGCATGCAAAAGGCATGATTTACCTTCAAATCAATGCAAATTAGGAGACTGATCTTCGAATCCATGCGAAACAAATGGATCAGGCTCAGATACTTGTGTTATACATGGTTTAGCTTCAACAGTATGCGAAACAAACGAGTTAGCTTCAAATCCTAGCGATAGACATGATTTAGCTTCAAATCAATGCGAAGTAGAAGGCTTACCTTCGAATCCATGCGAAACAAATGGTTTAGCTTCAAACACTTGTGATATACATGATTTAGCTTCAACATCATGTGAAACAAACGAGTTAGCTTCAAATCCAAGCGAAACACATGATTTATCTTCAAATCAATGCGAGGTAGAAGGCTTAGCTTCAAATCCATGCGATTCAAACGGTTTAGCTTCAAATACTTCTGATATACATGATTTAGCTTCAACAGTATGCGAAACAAACGAGTTAGCTTTAAATCCATGCGAAACACATGATTTAGCTTCAAATCAATGCGAAGTAGAAGGGTTATCTTCGAATCCATGCGAAACAAATGGTTTAGCTTCAAATACTTGTGATATACATGATTTAACTTCAACAGCATGCGAAACAAACGAGTTAGCTTCAAATCCAAGCGAAACACATGATTTATCTTCAAATCAATGCGAGGTAGAAGGCTTATCTTCAAATCCATGCGAATCAAACGATTTAGCTTCAAATACATGTGATATACATGATTTAGCTTCAACAGAATGCGAAACAAACCAGTTAGCTTCAAATCTATGCGAAACACATGATTTAGCTTCAAATCAATGCGAAGTAGAAGGGTTATCTTCGAATCCATGCGAAACAAATGGTTTAGCTTCAAATACTTGTGATATACATGATTTAGCTTCAACAGCATGCGAAACAAACGAGTTAGCTTCAAATCCAAGCGAAACACATGATTTATCTTCAAATCAATGCGAGGTAGAAGGCTTATCTTCAAATCCATGCGAATCAAACGGTTTAGCTTCAAATACTTGTGATATACATGATTTAGCTTCAACTGCATGCGAAACAAACGAGCTAGCCTCAAATCCATGAGAAACACGTGATTCAGGATCAAGTCAACGCGAAGTTGAAGGCTTAGCGTCAAATCCATGCGAAACGAACGATTTAGCTTCACATACTTGTGAATAGAAGTGATAAGGCTTGAAATGCAGGCGAAACAAACGAGTTAGCTTCAAATCCATGCGAAACACATGATTTAGCATCAAATCAATGCGAAGTAGAAGGCTTATCTTCAAATCCATGCGAAACGAATGATTTAGCTTCAAATACTTGCGAATATCTCTGATATAGCTTCAAATGCAGGTGAAACAAACGAGTTAGCTTTAAATGCATGCAAAAGGCATGATTTACCTTCAAATCAATGCAAATTAGGAGACTGATCTTCGAATCCATGCGAAACAAATGGATCAGGCTCAAATACTTGTGTTATACATGGTTTAGCTTCAACAGTATGCGAAACAAACGAGTTAGCTTTAAATCCATGCGAAACACATGATTTAGCTTCAAATCAATGCGAAGTAGAAGGGTTATCTTCGAATCCATGCGAAACAAATGCTTTAGCTTCAAATACTTGTGATATACATGATTTAGCTTCAACAGCATGCGAAACAAACGAGTTAGCTTCAAATCCAAGCGAAACACATGATTTATTTTCAAATCAATGCGAGGTAGAAGGCTTATCTTCAAATCCATGCGAATCAAACGATTTAGCTTCAAATACTTGTGATATACATGATTTAGCTTCAACAGCATGCGAAACAAACCAGTTAGCTTCAAATCTATGCGAAACACATGATTTAGCTTCAAATCAATGCGAAGTAGAAGGGTTATCTTCGAATCCATGCGAAACAAATGGTTTAGCTTCAAATACTTGTGATATACATGATTTAGCTTCAACAGCATGCGAAACAAACGTGTTAGCTTAAAATCTAAGCGAAAAACATAATATAGCGTCAAATCAACGCGAAGTTGAAGGCTTACCTTCAAATCCATGCGAAGCAAATGGTTTAGCTTCAAACACTTGTAATATACATGATTTAGCTTCAACAGCATACGAAACAAACGAGTTAGCTGCAAATCCATACGAAACACATGATTTAGCTTCAAATCAATTCGAAGTAGAAGGCTTAGCTTCAAATCCGTGCGAATCAAAAGTTTTAGCTTCAAATACTTGTGATATTCATGATTTAGCTTCAACTGCATGCGAAAAAACGAGTTAGATTCAAATCCAAGCGAAAAACATGATTTAGCATCAAGTCAACGCGAAGTTGAAGGCTTCGCTTCAAATCCAAGCGAAACAAATGGTTTAGCTTCATATACTTGTGATATACATGATTTAGATTCAACAGCATGCGAAACAAACGAGTCAGCTTCAAATCCAAGCGAAAAACATGATTTAGCTTCAAATGAATGCGAAGTAGAAGGCTGATCTCCGAATAAATCCGAAACAAATGGTTTAGCTTCAAACACTTGTGATATACACGACTTACATTCAACAGCAAGAGAAACAAACGAGTTAGCTTCAAATCCATGCGAAACACATGATTTAGCATCAAATCAATGCGAAGTAGAAGGCTTACATTCGAATCCACACGAAACAGATGGTTTAGCTTCAAATACTTGAGATGTACATGACTTAGCTTCAACAGCATGCGAAACAAACGTGTTAGCTTCAAATCCAAGCGAAAAACATAATATAGCATCAACTCAACGCGAAGTTGAAGGCTTAGCTTCAAATCCATACGAAACATATGGTTTAGCTTCAAACACTTCTTTTATACATGATTTAGCTTCAACTGCATGCGAATCAAATGGTTTAGCTTAAAATTCTTGTGATATGCGTGATTTTGCTTCAACTGCATGCAAAACCAACGAGCTAGCTTTAAATCCAAGCGAAACACATGATTTAGATTCAAATCAATGCGAAGTAGAAGGCTTAGCTTCAAATCCAGCGAAACGAATGATTTAGCTTCAAATACTTGCGAATATCACTGATATAGCTTCAAATGGAGGTGAAACAAACGAGTTAGCTTTAAATGCATGCAAAAGACATGATTTACCTTCAAATCAATGCGAAGTAGCAGGCTCAGTTTGAAATCCATGCGAATAAAGTTCTTTAGCTTCAAATACTTATGATATACATGATTTAGCTTCAACTGCATGCGAAACAAACGACTTAGCTTCAAATCCATGCGAAACACATGATTTAGTTTCAAATAAACGCGAATTAGGAGGCTGATCTTCGAATCCATGCGAAACAAATGGCTCAGGCTCAAATACTTGTGTTATACATGATTTAGCTTCAACAGTATGCGAAACAAACGAGTTAGCTTCAAATCCTAGCGATAGACATGATTTAGCTTCAAAACAATGCGAAGTAGAAGGCTTATCTTCGAATCCATGCGAAACAAATCGTTTAGCTTCAATTATATGTGAAATACATGATTTAGCCTCAAATGCATGCGAAACAAACGTGTTAGCTTCAAATCCAAGCGAAGCACATGATTTCGCTTCAAATCAATGCGAAGTAGAAGGCTGAGCTTCAAATCCAAGCGACAGACATGATTTATCTTCAAATCAATGCGAAGTAGAAGGCTTAGCTTCAAATCCATGCGAATCAAACGGTTTAGCTCAAATACTTGTGATATACATGATTTATATTCAACTGCATGCGACACAAACGAGTTAGCTTCAAATCCAAGCGAAGCACATGATTTCGCTTCAAATCAATGCGAAGTAGAAGTCTCTTCTTCGAATCCATACGGAACAAATGGTTTAGCTTCAAATTCATTCGCAACACATTGTTTAGCACAATATTCTTGCGAAAAAAATAATTCAGCTTCAAATACTTGTGATACACACGAATTAGCTTCAAATGCTTGGGAAACAAACGTGTTAGCTTCACATTCAAGCGAAAGAAATGATTCAGATTCAAATCAGTGCGAAGTGGAAGGCAGATCTTCGAATCCATGCGAAACAAGTGGTTTAGATTGAAATACTTGTGATAAACATGATTTAGCTTCAACAGCATGTGAAGCAAACGAGATAGCTTCAAATCCATGCGAAACACATGAGTTGGCTTCAAATTCATTCGAAACACATGGTTTAGCAGAGTGTTCTCGAGAAACAAATGGTTCAGCTTCAAATACTTGTGATATACGTGATTTCGCTCCAACTGCATGCGAAACAAACGAATTAGCTTCAAATCCAAGCGAAACACATGATTTAGCTTCAAATCAATGCGAAGTAGAAGGCTTAGCTTCAAATCTATTCGAAACAAATGGTTCAGCTTCAAATACTTGTGATATACATGATTTAGCTTCAACTGCGAAACAAACGATTTAGTTTCAAATCGATGCGAAACAAATGGTTTAGCTTCAAATATTTCTGATATACATGATTTAGCTTAAAATGCAGTCGAGACAAACGAGTTGGGCTTCATAGCCAAGCGAAACACATTATTTAGCGTCAAAGTCATGCGAAACACATGGTTTAACTTAATATTCATGCGAAACAAATGCTTCAGCTTCAAATACTTGTGATATACATGATTTAGATTCACCTGCATGCAAAACAAACGAGTTAGCCTCAAATCCATGCGAAACACATGATTTAGCATCAAATCAATGCGAAGTAGAAGGCTCATCTTCAAATCCATGCGAAACGAATGATTTAGCTTCAAATACTTGCGAATATCTCTGATATAGCTTCAAATGCAGGTGAAACAAACGAGTTAGCTTTAAATGCATGCAAAAGGCATGATTTACCTTCAAATCAATGCAAATTAGGAGACTGATCTTCGAATCCATGCGAAACAAATGGATCAGGCACAAATACTTGTGTTATACATGGTTTAGCTTCAACAGTATGCGAAACAAACGAGTTAGCTTCAAATCCTAGCGATAGACATGATTTAGCTTCAAATCAATGCGAAGTAGAAGGCTTACCTTCGAATCCATGCGAAACAAATGGTTTAGCTTCAAACACTTGTGATATACATGATTTAGCTTCAACATCATGTGAAACAAACGAGTTAGCTTCAAATCCAAGCGAAACACATGATTTATCTTCAAATCAATGCGAGGTAGAAGGCTTAGCTTCAAATCCATGCGATTCAAACGGTTTAGCTTCAAATACTTCTGATATACATGATTTAGCTTCAACAGCATGCGAAACAAACCAGTTAGCTTCAAATCTATGCGAAACACAAGATTTAGCTTCAAATCAATGCGAAGTAGAAGGGTTATCTTCGAATCCATGCGAAACAAATGGTTTAGCTTCAAATACTTGTGATATACATGATTTAGCTTCAACAGCATGCGAAACAATCGAGTTAGCTTCAAATCCAAGCGAAACACATGATTTATCTTCAAATCAATGCGAGGTAGAAGGCTTATCTTCAAATCCATGCGAATAAAACGGTTTAGCTTCAAATACTTGTGATATACATGATTTAGCTTCAACTGCATGCGAAACAAACGAGCTAGCCTCAAATCCATGAGAAACACGTGATTCAGGATCAAGTCAACGCGAAGTTGAAGGCTTAGCGTCAAATCCATGCGAAACGAACGATTTAGCTTCACATACTTGTGAATAGAAGTGATAAGGCTTGAAATGCAGGCGAAACAAACGAGTTAGCTTCAAATCCATGCGAAACACATGACTTAGCTTCAAATCAATACGAAGTAGAATGCTGAGTTTCAAATCCATGCGAATCAAATGTTTTAGCTTCAAATACTTGTGACATACATGATTTAGCTTCAACTGCATGCGAAACAAACGAGTTAGCTTAAAATCCAAGCGAAACACATTATTTAGCTTCAAATCGATGCGAAGTAGAAGGCTGAGCTTCAAATCCAAGCGACACACATGATTTATCTTCAAATCAATGCGAAGTAGAAGGCTTAGCTTCAAATCCATGCGAATCAAACGGTTTAGCTTCAAATACTTGTGATATACATGATTTATATTTAACTGCATGCGACACAAACGAGTTAGCTTCAAATCCAAGCGAAACACATGATTTCGCTTCAAATCAATGCGAAGTAGAAGTCTCTTCTTCGAATCCATACGGAACAAATGATTTAGCTTCAAATTCATTCGCAACACATTGTTTAGCACAATATTCTTGCGAAAAAAATAATTCAGCTTCAAATACTTGTGATACACACGAATTAGCTTCAAATGCTTGGGAAACAAACGTGTTAGCTTCACATTCAAGCGAAAGAAATGATTCAGCTTCAAATCAGTGCGAAGTGGAAGGCTGATCTTCGAATCCATGCGAAACAAGTGGTTTAGATTGAAATACTTGTGATATACATGATTTAGCTTCAACAGCATGCGAAACAGACGAGTTAGCTTCAAATCCATGCGAAACACATGATTTAGATTAAAATCAATGCGAAGTAGAAGGCTGATCTTCGAATCCATGCGAAGCAAATGGTTTAGCTTCAAATACTTGTGATACACTTGAGTTAGCTTCAACAGCATGCGAAACAAACGAGTTAGCTTCAAATCCTTGCGAAAAACATGATTTAGCATCAAATCAATGCGAAGTGGAAGGCTTATCTTCGAATCCATGCGAAACGAATAGTTTAGCTTCAAATACTTGTGATATACATGATTTAGCTTCAACTGCATGCGAAACAAACGAGTTAGCTTAAAATCCATGCGGAACACATGATTTAGATTCAAATCAATGCGAAGTAGAAGGCTGATCTTCGAATCCATGCGAAGCAAATGGTTTAGATTCAAATACTTTTGATACACTTGATTTAGCTTCAACAGCATGCGAAACAAACGAGTTAGCTTCAAATCCATGCGAAACACATGATTTAGATTCAAATCAATGCGAATTAGAAGGGTTATCTTGGAATCCATGCGAAACGTATGATATAGCTTCAAATACTTGTGATGTACATGATTTAGCTTCAACAGCATGCGAAACAAACGAGTTAGCTTCAAATCCATGCGAAACACATGATTTAGCTTCAAATCAATGCGAAGTAGAAGGCTGATCTTCGAATCCATGCGAAGCAAATGGTTTAGCTTCATATACATGTGATATACATGATTTAGCTTCAACAGCATGCGAAACAAATGAGTTATATTCAAATCCAAGCGAAACACATTATTTATCTTCAAATCAATGCGAAGTGGAAGGCTTATCTTCGAATCCATGCGAAACGAATAGTTTAGCTTCAAATACTTGTGATATACATGATTCACCTTCAACTGCATGCGAAACAAACGAGTTAGCTTCAAATCCATGCGAAACACATGATTTAGATTAAAATCAATGCGAAGTAGAAGGCTTATCTTCGAATCCATGCGAAACAAATGGTTTAGCTTCAAATACTTGTGATATACATGATTTAGCTACAACTGCATGCGACAAAAACGAGTTAGCTTCAAAACCAAGCGAAACACATGATTTAGCCTCAAATCAATGCGAAGTAGATGGCTTAGCTTCGAATAAATGCGAACCAAATGGTTTAGCTTCAAATACTTGTGATATGCGTGATTTAGCTTCAACTACTAGCGAAAAAAACGAGTTAGCTTCAAATCCAAGCGAACACATGATTTAGCCTCAAATCAATGCGAATTAGAAGGGTTATCTTCGAATCCATGCGAAACAAATGATATAGCTTCAAATACTTGTGATATACATGATTTAGCTTCAACAGCATCCGAAACAAACGAGTTAGCTTAAAATCCTTGCGAAACACATGATTTAGATTAAAATCAATGCGAAGTAGAAGGCTTATCTTCGAATCCATGCGAAGCAAATGGTTTAGCTTCAAATACTTGTGATACACTTGATTTAGCTTCAACTGCTCGTGAATCAATCAAGTTAGCTTCAAATCCATGCGAAACACATGATTTAGATTAAAATCAATGCGAAGTAGAAGGCTTATCTTCGAATCCATGCGAAACAAATGGTTTAGCTTCAAATACTTGTGTTATACATTATTTAGCTACAACTGCATGCGAAAAAAACGAGTTAGCTTCAAAACCAAGCGAAACACATGATATAGCCTCAAATCAATGCGAAGTAGAAGGCTTAGCTTCGAATAAATGCGAAACAAATGGTTTAGCTTCAAATACTTGTGATATGCATGATTTAGCTTCAACTACTAGCGAAAAAAACGAGTTAGCCTCAAATCCAAGCGAAACACATGATTTAGCCTCAAATCAATGCGAATTAGAAGAGTTATCTTCGAATCCATGCGAAACACATGATTTAGATTAAAATCAATGCGAAGTAGAAGGCTGATCTTCAAATCCATGCGAAGCAAATGGTTTAGCTTCAAATACTTTTATACACTTGAGTTAGCTTCAACAGCATGCGAAACAAACGAGTTAGCTTCAAATCCTAGCGATAGACATGATTTAGCTTCAAATCAATGCGAAGTAGAAGGCTTACCTTCGAATCCATGCGAAACAAATGGTTTAGCTTCAAACACTTGTGGTATACATGATTTAGCTTCAACATCATGTGAAACAAACGAGTTAGCTTCAAATCCAAGCGAAACACATGATTTATCTTCAAATCAATGCGAGGTAGAATGCTTAGCTTCAAATCCATGCGATTCAAACGGTTTAGCTTCAAATACTTCTGATATACATGATTTAGCTTCAACAGCATGCGAAACAAACGAGTTAGCTTTAAATCCATGCGAAACACATGATTTAGCTTCAAATCAATGCGAAGTAGAAGGGTTATCTTCGAATCCATGCGAAACAAATGGTTTAGCTTCAAATACTTGTGATATACATGATTTAGCTTCAACAGCATGCGAAACAAACGAGTTAGCTTCAAATCCAAGCGAAACACATGATTTATCTTCAAATCAATGCGAGGTAGGAGGCTTATCTTCAAATCCATGCGAATCAAACGATTTAGCTTCAAATACTTGTGATATACATGATTTAGCTTCAACAGCATGCGAAACAAACCAGTTAGCTTCAAATCTATGCGAAACACAAGATTTAGCTTCAAATCAATGCGAAGTAGAAGGGTTATCTTGGAATCCATGCGAAACGTATGATATAGCTTCAAATACTTGTGATGTACATGATTTAGCTTCAACAGCATGCGAAACAAACGAGTTAGCTTCAAATCCATGCGAAACACATGATTTAGCTTCAAATCAATGCGAAGTAGAAGGCTGATCTTCGAATCCATGCGAAGCAAATGGTTTAGCTTCATATACATGTGATATACATGATTTAGCTTCAACAGCATGCGAAACAAATGAGTTATATTCAAATCCAAGCGAAACACATTATTTATCTTCAAATCAATGCGAAGTGGAAGGCTTATCTTCAAATCCATGCGAAACGAATAGTTTAGCTTCAAATACTTGTGATATACATGATTCACCTTCAACTGCATGCGAAACAAACGAGTTAGCTTCAAATCCATGCGAAACACATGATTTAGATTAAAATCAATGCGAAGTAGAAGGCTTATCTTCGAATCCATGCGAAACAAATGGTTTAGCTTCAAATACTTGTGATATACATGATTTAGCTACAACTGCATGCGACAAAAACGAGTTAGCTTCAAAACCAAGCGAAAAACATGATTTAGATTAAAATCAATGCGAAGTAGAAGGCTTATCTTCGAATCCATGCGAAACAAATGGTTTAGCTTCAAATACTTGTGATATACATGATTTAGCTTCAACAGCATGCGAAACAAACGAGTTAGCTTCAAATCCAAGCGAAACACATGATTTAGCCTCAAATCAAGGCGAATTAGAAGGGTTACCTTCGAATCCATGCGAAACAAATGATATAGCTTCAAATACTTGTGATATACATGATTTAGCTTCAACAGCATGCGAAACAAACGAGTTAGCTTCAAATCCATGCGAAACACATGATTTAGCATCAAATCAATGCTAAGTAGAAGGCTGATCTTCGAATCCATGCGTAACAAATGGTTTAGCTTCAAATACTTGTGACATACATGATTTATCTTCAACAGCATGCGAAACAAACGAGTTAGCTTTAAATCCATGCGAAACACATTATTTAGATTCAAATCAATGCGAATTAGAAGGGTTATCTTGGAATCCATGCGAAACGTATGATATAGCTTCAAATACTTGTGATATACATGATTTAGCTTCAACAGCATGCGAAACAAACGAGTTAGCTTCAAATCCATGCGAAACACATGATTTAGCATCAAATCAATGCGAAGTGTAAGGCTTATCTTCGAATCCATGCGAAACGAATAGTTTAGCTTCAAATACTTCAGATATACATGATTCAGCTTCAACTGCATGCGAAACAAACGAGTTATCTTCAAATCCAAGCGAAACACATGATTTATCTTCAAATCAATGCGAAGTAGAAAGCTTAGCTTCAAAACCATGGGAATCAAATGGTTTAGCTTCAAATACTTGTGATATACATGATTTAGCTTCAACTACATGCGAAACAAACGAGTTAGCTTAAAATCCATGCGGAACACATGATTTAGCTTCAAATCAATGCGAAGTAGAAGGCTGATCTTCGAATCCATGCGAAGCAAATGGTTTAGCTTCAAATACTTGTGATACACTTGAGTTAGCTTCAACATCATGTGAAACAAACGAGTTAGCTTCAAATCCAAGCGAAACACATGATTTATCTTCAAATTAATGCGAGGTAGAAGGCTTAGCTTCAAATCCATGCGATTCAAACGGTTTAGCTTCAAATACTTCTGATATACATGATTTAGCTTCAACAGCATGCGAAACAAACGAGTTAGCTTTAAATCCATGCGGAACACATGATTTAGCTTCAAATCAATGCGAAGTAGAAGGCTGATCTTCGAATCCATGCGAAGCAAATGGTTTAGCTTCAAATACTTTTGATACACTTGATTTAGCTTCAACTACTAGCGAAAAAAACGAGTTAGCTTCAAATCCAAGCGAAAGACATGATTTAGCCTCAAATCAATGCGAATTAGAAGGGTTATCTTCGAATCCATGCGAAACAAATGATATAGCTTCAAATACTTGTGATATACATGATTTAGCCTTAACAGCATCCGAAACAAACGAGTTAGCTTAAAATCCTTGCGAAACACATGACTTAGACTCAAATCAATGCGAAGTAGAAGGCTTATCTTCGAATCCATGCGAAACAAATGGTTTAGCTTCAAATACTTGTGATATACATGATTTAGCTTCAACTGCATGCGAAACAAACGAGTTAGCTTATAATCCATGCGAAACACATGATTTAGCTTCAAATCAATGCGAAGTAGAAGGGTTATCTTCGAATCCATGCGAAACAAATGGTTTATCTTCAAATACTTGTGATACATTTGATTTAGCTTCAACAGCATGCGAAACAAACGAGTTATCTTCAAATACATGCGATACACATGATTTAGCTTTAAATCAATGCGAAGTAGAATGCTGATCTTCGAATCCACGAGAAACAAATGGTTTTGCTTCAAATACTTGCGATATACATGATTTAGCTTCAACTGCATGCGAAACAAACGAGTTAGCTTCAAATCCAAGCGAAACAAAGGTTTTAGATTCAAATCAATGCGAAGTAGAAGACAGATCTTCAAATCCATGCGAAACAAATGGTTTATCTTCAAATACTTGTGATATACATGATTTAGCTTCAACTGCAAGCAAAACAAACGAGTTAGCTTTAAATCCGTGCGAAACACATGATTTAGCCTCAAATCAATGCGAAGTAGGAGGCTTGGCTTCAAATCCGTGCGAATCAAATGGTTTAGCATCAAATACTTGTGATATACATGATTTAGCTTCAACAGCATGCGAAACAAACCAGTTAGCTTCAAATCCATGCGAAACGCATGATTTAGCATCAAATCAATGCGAAGTGTAAGGCTTATCATCGAATCCATGCGAAACAAATGGATCAGCTTCATATACTTGTGATATACACGATTTAGCTTCAACTGCATGCGGATCAAACGAGTTAGCTTATAATCCATGCGAAACACATGATTTAGCTTCAAATCAATGCGAAGTAGAAGGCTTATCTTCGAATCCATGCGAAACAAATGGATTAGCTTCAAATACTTGTGATATACATGATTTTGATTCAACTGCACGCGAAACAAACGAGTTAGCTTCAAATCCATGCGAAACACATGATTTAGCTTCAAATCAATGCGAAGTAGAAGTCTTAGCTTCAAATCCGTGCGAATCAAAAGTTTTAGCTTCAAATACTTGTGATATTCATGATTTAGCTTCAACTGCATGCGAAAAAACGAGTTAGATTCAAATCCAAGCGAAAAACATGATTTAGCATCAAGTCAACGCGAAGTTGAAGGCTTCGCTTCAAATCCAAGCGAAACAAATGGTTTAGCTTCATATACTTGTGATATACATGATTTAGATTCAACAGCATGCGAAACAAACGAGTCAGCTTCAAATCCAAGCGAAAAACATGATTTAGCTTCAAATGAATGCGAAGTAGAAGGCTGATCTCCGAATAAATCCGAAACAAATGGTTTAGCTTCAAACACTTGTGATATACACGACTTACATTCAACAGCAAGAGAAACAAACGAGTTAGCTTCAAATCCATGCGAAACACATGATTTAGCATCAAATCAATGCGAAGTAGAAGGCTTACATTCGAATCCACACGAAACAGATGGTTTAGCTTCAAATACTTGAGATGTACATGACTTAGCTTCAACAGCATGCGAAACAAACGTGTTAGCTTCAAATCCAAGCGAAAAACATAATATAGCATCAACTCAACGCGAAGTTGAAGGCTTAGCTTCAAATCCATACGAAACATATGGTTTAGCTTCAAACACTTGTTTTATACATGATTTAGCTTCAACTGCATGCGAATCAAATGGTTTAGCTTAAAATTCTTGTGATATGCGTGATTTTGCTTCAACTGCATGCAAAACCAACGAGCTAGCTTTAAATCCAAGCGAAACACATGATTTAGATTCAAATCAATGCGAAGTAGAAGGCTTAGCTTCAAATCCAGCGAAACGAATGATTTAGCTTCAAATACTTGCGAATATCACTGATATAGCTTCAAATGGAGGTGAAACAAACGAGTTAGCTTTAAATGCATGCAAAAGACATGATTTACCTTCAAATCAATGCGAAGTAGCAGGCTCAGTTTGAAATCCATGCGAATAAAGTTCTTTAGCTTCAAATACTTATGATATACATGATTTAGCTTCAACTGCATGCGAAACAAACGACTTAGCTTCAAATCCATGCGAAGCACATGATTTCGCTTCAAATCAATGCGAAGTAGAAGTCTCTTCTTCGAATCCATACGGAACAAATGGTTTAGCTTCAAATTCATTCGCAACACATTGTTTAGCACAATATTCTTGCGAAAAAAATAATTCAGCTTCAAATACTTGTGATACACACGAATTAGCTTCAAATGCTTGGGAAACAAACGTGTTAGCTTCACATTCAAGCGAAAGAAATGATTCAGCTTCAAATCAGTGCGAAGTGGAAGGCAGATCTTCGAATCCATGCGAAACAAGTGGTTTAGATTGAAATACTTGTGATAAACATGATTTAGCTTCAACAGCATGTGAAGCAAACGAGATAGCTTCAAATCCATGCGAAACACATGAGTTGGCTTCAAATTCATTCGAAACACATGGTTTAGCAGAGTATTCTCGAGAAACAAATGGTTCAGCTTCAAATACTTGTGATATACGTGATTTCGCTCCAACTGCATGCGAAACAAACGAATTAGCTTCAAATCCAAGCGAAACACATGATTTAGCTTCAAATCAATGCGAAGTAGAAGGCTTAGCTTCAAATCTATTCGAAACAAATGGTTCAGCTTCAAATACTTGTGTTATACATGGTTTAGCTTCAACAGTATGCGAAACAAACGAGTTAGCTTCAAATCCTAGCGATAGACATGATTTAGCTTCAAATCAATGCGAAGTAGAAGGCTTACCTTCGAATCCATGCGAAACAAATGGTTTAGCTTCAAACACTTGTGATATACATGATTTAGCTTCAACATCATGTGAAACAAACGAGTTAGCTTCAAATCCAAGCGAAACACATGATTTATCTTCAAATCAATGCGAGGTAGAAGGCTTAGCTTCAAATCCATGCGATTCAGACGGTTTAGCTTCAAATACTTCTGATATACATGATTTAGCTTCAACAGTATGCGAAACAAACGAGTTAGCTTTAAATCCATGCGAAACACATGATTTAGCTTCAAATCAATGCGAAGTAGAAGGGTTATCTTCGAATCCATGCGAAACAAATGGTTTAGCTTCAAATACTTGTGATATACATGATTTAGCTTCAACAGCATGCGAAACAAACGAGTTAGCTTCAAATCCAAGCGAAACACATGATTTATCTTCAAATCAATGCGAGGTAGAAGGCTTATCTTCAAATCCATGCGAATCAAACGATTTAGCTTCAAATACTTGTGATATACATGATTTAGCTTCAACAGCATGCGAAACAAACCAGTTAGCTTCAAATCTATGCGAAACACAAGATTTAGCTTCAAATCAATGCGAAGTAGAAGGGTTATCTTCGAATCCATGCGAAACAAATGGTTTAGCTTCAAATACTTGTGATATACATGATTTAGCTTCAACAGCATGCGAAACAATCGAGTTAGCTTCAAATCCAAGCGAAACACATGATTTATCTTCAAATCAATGCGAGGTAGAAGGCTTATCTTCAAATCCATTCGAATCAAACGGTTTAGCTTCAAATACTTGTGATATACATGATTTAGCTTCAACTGCATGCGAAACAAACGAGCTAGCCTCAAATCCATGAGAAACACGTGATTCAGGATCAAGTCAACGCGAAGTTGAAGGCTTAGCGTCAAATCCATGCGAAACGAACGATTTAGCTTCACATACTTGTGAATAGAAGTGATAAGGCTTGAAATGCAGGCGAAACAAACGAGTTAGCTTCAAATCCATGCGAAACACATGACTTAGCTTCAAATCAATACGAAGTAGAATGCTGAGTTTCAAATCCATGCGAATCAAATGTTTTAGCTTCAAATACTTGTGACATACATGATTTAGCTTCAACTGCATGCGAAACAAACGAGTTAGCTTAAAATCCAAGCGAAACACATTATTTAGCTTCAAATCGATGCGAAGTAGAAGGCTGAGCTTCAAATCCAAGCGACACACATGATTTATCTTCAAATCAATGCGAAGTAGAAGGCTTAGCTTCAAATCCATGCGAATCAAACGGTTTAGCTTCAAATACTTGTGATATACATGATTTATATTTAACTGCATGCGACACAAACGAGTTAGCTTCAAATCCAAGCGAAACACATGATTTCGCTTCAAATCAATGCGAAGTAGAAGTCTCTTCTTCGAATCCATACGGAACAAATGATTTAGCTTCAAATTCATTCGCAACACATTGTTTAGCACAATATTCTTGCGAAAAAAATAATTCAGTTTCAAATACTTGTGATACACACGAATTAGCTTCAAATGCTTGGGAAACAAACGTGTTAGCTTCACATTCAAGCGAAAGAAATGATTCAGCTTCAAATCAGTGCGAAGTGGAAGGCTGATCTTCGAATCCATGCGAAACAAGTGGTTTAGATTGAAATACTTGTGATATACATGATTTAGCTTCAACAGCATGCGAAACAGACGAGTTAGCTTCAAATCCATGCGAAACACATGATTTAGATTAAAATCAATGCGACGTAGAAGGCTGATCTTCGAATCCATGCGAAGCAAATGGTTTAGCTTCAAATACTTGTGATACACTTGAGTTAGCTTCAACAGCATGCGAAACAAACGAGTTAGCTTCAAATCCTTGCGAAAAACATGATTTAGCATCAAATCAATGCGAAGTGGAAGGCTTATCTTCGAATCCATGCGAAACGAATAGTTTAGCTTCAAATACTTGTGATATACATGATTTAGCTTCAACTGCATGCGAAACAAACGAGTTAGCTTAAAATCCATGCGAAACACATGATTTAGCTTCAAATCAATGCGAAGTAGAAGGCTTAGCTTCAAATCCATGCGAATCAAACGGTTTAGCTCAAATACTTGTGATATACATGATTTATATTCAACTGCATGCGACACAAACGAGTTAGCTTCAAATCCAAGCGAAGCACATGATTTCGCTTCAAATCAATGCGAAGTAGAAGTCTCTTCTTCGAATCCATACGGAACAAATGGTTTAGCTTCAAATTCATTCGCAACACATTGTTTAGCACAATATTCTTGCGAAAAAAATAATTCAGCTTCAAATACTTGTGATACACACGAATTAGCTTCAAATGCTTGGGAAACAAACGTGTTAGCTTCACATTCAAGCGAAAGAAATGATTCAGCTTCAAATCAGTGCGAAGTGGAAGGCAGATCTTCGAATCCATGCGAAACAAGTGGTTTAGATTGAAATACTTGTGATAAACATGATTTAGCTTCAACAGCATGTGAAGCAAACGAGATAGCTTCAAATCCATGCGAAACACATGAGTTGGCTTCAAATTCATTCGAAACACATGGTTTAGCAGAGTATTCTCGAGAAACAAATGGTTCAGCTTCAAATACTTGTGATATACGTGATTTCGCTCCAACTGCATGCGAAACAAACGAATTAGCTTCAAATCCAAGCGAAACACATGATTTAGCTTCAAATCAATGCGAAGTAGAAGGCTTAGCTTCAAATCTATTCGAAACAAATGGTTCAGCTTCAAATACTTGTGATATACATGATTTAGCTTCAACTGCGAAACAAACGATTTAGTTTCAAATCGATGCGAAACAAATGGTTTAGTTTCAAATATTTCTGATATACATGATTTAGCTTAAAATGCAGTCGAGACAAACGAGTTGGGCTTCATAGCCAAGCGAAACACATTATTTAGCGTCAAAGTCATGCGAAACACATGGTTTAACTTAATATTCATGCGAAACAAATGCTTCAGCTTCAAATACTTGTGATATACATGATTTAGATTCACCTGCATGCGAAACAAACGAGTTAGCCTCAAATCCATGCGAAACACATGATTTAGCATCAAATCAATGCGAAGTAGAAGGCTTATCTTCAAATCCATGCGAAACGAATGATTTAGCTTCAAATACTTGCGAATATCTCTGATATAGCTTCAAATGCAGGTGAAACAAACGAGTTAGCTTTAAATGCATGCAAAAGGCATGATTTACCTTCAAATCAATGCAAATTAGGAGACTGATCTTCGAATCCATGCGAAACAAATGGATCAGGCTCAAATACTTGTGTTATACATGGTTTAGCTTCAACAGTATGCGAAACAAACGAGTTAGCTTCAAATCCTAGCGATAGACATGATTTAGCTTCAAATCAATGCGAAGTAGAAGGCTTACCTTCGAATCCATGCGAAACAAATGGTTTAGCTTCAAACACTTGTGATATACATGATTTAGCTTCAACATCATGTGAAACAAACGAGTTAGCTTCAAATCCAAGCGAAACACATGATTTATCTTCAAATCAATGCGAGGTAGAAGGCTTAGCTTCAAATCCATGCGATTCAAACGGTTTAGCTTCAAATACTTCTGATATACATGATTTAGCTTCAACAGTATGCGAAACAAACGAGTTAGCTTTAAATCCATGCGAAACACATGATTTAGCTTCAAATCAATGCGAAGTAGAAGGGTTATCTTCGAATCCATGCGAAACAAATGGTTTAGCTTCAAATACTTGTGATATACATGATTTAGCTTCAACAGCATGCGAAACAAACGAGTTAGCTTCAAATCCAAGCGAAACACATGATTTATCTTCAAATCAATGCGAGGTAGAAGGCTTATCTTCAAATCCATGCGAATCAAACGATTTAGCTTCAAATACTTGTGATATACATGATTTAGCTTCAACAGCATGCGAAACAAACCAGTTAGCTTCAAATCTATGCGAAACACAAGATTTAGCTTCAAATCAATGCGAAGTAGAAGGGTTATCTTCGAATCCATGCGAAACAAATGGTTTAGCTTCAAATACTTGTGATATACATGATTTAGCTTCAACAGCATGCGAAACAATCGAGTTAGCTTCAAATCCAAGCGAAACACATGATTTATCTTCAAATCAATGCGAGGTAGAAGGCTTATCTTCAAATCCATGCGAATCAAACGGTTTAGCTTCAAATACTTGTGATATACATGATTTAGCTTCAACTGCATGCGAAACAAACGAGCTAGCCTCAAATCCATGAGAAACACGTGATTCAGGATCAAGTCAACGCGAAGTTGAAGGCTTAGCGTCAAATCCATGCGAAACGAACGATTTAGCTTCACATACTTGTGAATAGAAGTGATAAGGCTTGAAATGCAGGCGAAACAAACGAGTTAGCTTCAAATCCATGCGAAACACATGACTTAGCTTCAAATCAATACGAAGTAGAATGCTGAGTTTCAAATCCATGCGAATCAAATGTTTTAGCTTCAAATACTTGTGACATACATGATTTAGCTTCAACTGCATGCGAAACAAACGAGTTAGCTTAAAATCCAAGCGAAACACATTATTTAGCTTCAAATCGATGCGAAGTAGAAGGCTGAGCTTCAAATCCAAGCGACACACATGATTTATCTTCAAATCAATGCGAAGTAGAAGGCTTAGCTTCAAATCCATGCGAATCAAACGGTTTAGCTTCAAATACTTGTGATATACATGATTTATATTTAACTGCATGCGACACAAACGAGTTAGCTTCAAATCCAAGCGAAACACATGATTTCGCTTCAAATCAATGCGAAGTAGAAGTCTCTTCTTCGAATCCATACGGAACAAATGATTTAGCTTCAAATTCATTCGCAACACATTGTTTAGCACAATATTCTTGCGAAAAAAATAATTCAGTTTCAAATACTTGTGATACACACGAATTAGCTTCAAATGCTTGGGAAACAAACGTGTTAGCTTCACATTCAAGCGAAAGAAATGATTCAGCTTCAAATCAGTGCGAAGTGGAAGGCTGATCTTCGAATCCATGCGAAACAAGTGGTTTAGATTGAAATACTTGTGATATACATGATTTAGCTTCAACAGCATGCGAAACAGACGAGTTAGCTTCAAATCCATGCGAAACACATGATTTAGATTAAAATCAATGCGACGTAGAAGGCTGATCTTCGAATCCATGCGAAGCAAATGGTTTAGCTTCAAATACTTGTGATACACTTGAGTTAGCTTCAACAGCATGCGAAACAAACGAGTTAGCTTCAAATCCTTGCGAAAAACATGATTTAGCATCAAATCAATGCGAAGTGGAAGGCTTATCTTCGAATCCATGCGAAACGAATAGTTTAGCTTCAAATACTTGTGATATACATGATTTAGCTTCAACTGCATGCGAAACAAACGAGTTAGCTTAAAATCCATGCGGAACACATGATTTAGATTCAAATCAATGCGAAGTAGAAGGCTGATCTTCGAATCCATGCGAAGCAAATGGTTTAGCTTCAAATACTTTTGATACACTTGATTTAGCTTCAACAGCATGCGAAACAAACGAGTTAGCTTCAAATCCATGCGAAACACATGATTTAGATTCAAATCAATGCGAATTAGAAGGGTTATCTTGGAATCCATGCGAAACGTATGATATAGCTTCAAATACTTGTGATGTACATGATTTAGCTTCAACAGCATGCGAAACAAACGAGTTAGCTTCAAATCCATGCGAAACACATGATTTAGCTTCAAATCAATGCGAAGTAGAAGGCTGATCTTCGAATCCATGCGAAGCAAATGGTTTAGCTTCATATACATGTGATATACATGATTTAGCTTCAACAGCATGCGAAACAAATGAGTTATATTCAAATCCAAGCGAAACACATTATTTATCTTCAAATCAATGCGAAGTGGAAGGCTTATCTTCGAATCCATGCGAAACGAATAGTTTAGCTTCAAATACTTGTGATATACATGATTCACCTTCAACTGCATGCGAAACAAACGAGTTAGCTTCAAATCCATGCGAAACACATGATTTAGATTAAAATCAATGCGAAGTAGAAGGCTTATCTTCGAATCCATGCGAAACAAATGGTTTAGCTTCAAATACTTGTGATATACATGATTTAGCTACAACTGCATGCGACAAAAACGAGTTAGCTTCAAAACCAAGCGAAACACATGATATAGCCTCAAATCAATGCGAAGTAGAAGGCTTAGCTTCGAATAAATGCGAAACAAATGGTTTAGCTTCAAATACTTGTGATATGCATGATTTAGCTTCAACTACTAGCGAAAAAAACGAGTTAGCTTCAAATCCAAGCGAAACACATGATTTAGCCTCAAATCAATGCGAATTAGAAGAGTTATCTTCGAATCCATGCGAAACACATGATTTAGATTAAAATCAATGCGAAGTAGAAGGCTGATCTTCAAATCCATGCGAAGCAAATGGTTTAGCTTCAAATACTTTTATACACTTGAGTTAGCTTCAACAGCATGCGAAACAAACGAGTTAGCTTCAAATCCTTGCGAAACACATGATTTAGCATCAAATCAATGCGAAGTGGAAGGCTTATCTTCGAATCCATGCGAAACAAATAGTTTAGTTTCAAATACTTGTGATATACATGATTCAGCTTCAACTGCATGCGAAACAAACGAGTTAGCTTTAAATCCATGCGAAACACATGATTTAGATTAAAATCAATGCGAAGTAGAAGGCTTATCTTCGAATCCATGCGAAACAAATGGTTTAGCTTCAAATACTTGTGATATACATGATTTAGCTTCAACTGCATGCGAAACAAACGAGTTAGCTTATAATCCATGCGAAACACATGATTTAGCTTCAAATCAATGCGAAGTAGAAGGGTTATCTTCGTATCCATGCGATACAAATGGTTTAGCTTCAAATACATGTGATGTACATGATTTAGCTACAAAAGCATGCGAAACAAACGAGTTAGCTTCAAATCCATGCGAAACACATGATTAAGATTAAAATCAATGCGAAGTAGAAGGCTTATCTTCGAATCCATGCGAAACAAATGGTTTAGCTTCAAATACTTGTGATATACATGATTTAGCTTCAACTACATGCGAAACAAACGAGTTAGCTTATAATCCATGCGAAACACATGATTTAGCTTCAAATCAATGCGAAGTAGAAGGGTTATCTTCGTATCCATGCGAAACAAATGGTTTGGCTTCAAATACTTGTGATACATTTGATTTAGCTTCAACAGCATGCGAAACAAACGAGTTATCTTCAAATACATGCGATACACATGATTTAGCTTTAAATCAATGCGAAGTAGAAGGCTGATCTTCGAATCCACGAGAAACAAATGGTTTTGCTTCAAATACTTGTGATATACATGATTTAGCTTCAACAGCATGCGAAACAAACCAGTTAGCTTCAAATCCAAGCGAAACACATGATTTAGCTTCAAATCAATGCGAAGTAGAAGGCTTATCTTCGAATCCATGCGAAACAAATGGATTAGCTTCTTATACTTGTGATATACATGATTTAGCTTCAACAGCATGCGAAATAAACGAGTTAGATTCAAATCCATGCGAAACACATGATTTAACTTCAAATCAATGCGAAGTAGAAGGCTTATCTTCGTATCCATGCGAAACAAATGGTTTAGCTGCAAATACTTGTGATATACATGATTTAGCTTCAACTGCATGCGAAACAAACGAGTTAGCTTAAAATCCATGCGGAACACATGATTTAGCTTCAAATCAATGCGAAGTAGGAGGCTTATCTTCGATCCCATGCGATACAAATGGTTTAGCTTCAAATACTTGTGATATACATGATTTAGCTTCAACAGCATGCGAAACAAACGAGCTAGCTTCAAATCCATGCGAAACACATGACTTAGCATCAAATCAATGCGAAGTAGAAGGCTTATCTTCGAATCCATGCGAAACAAATAGTTTAGCTTCAAACACTTGTTTTATACATGATTTAGCTTCAACTGCTTGCGAAACAAACGTGTTAGCTTCAAATCCACGCAAAAGACATGATTTACCATCAAATCAATGCAAATTAGGAGGCTGATCTTCGAATCCATGCGAAACAAATGGCTCAGGCTCAAATATTTGTGTTATACATGATTTAGCTTCAACAGTATGCGAAACAAACGAGTTAGCTTCACATCCTAGCGATAGACATGATTTAGCTTCAAATCAATGCGAAGTAGAAGGCTTATCTTCGAATCCATGCGAAACAAATGGTTTAGCTTCAATTATATGTGATATACATGATTTAGATTCAAATGCATGCGAAACAAACGAGTTAGCTTCAAAGTCATTCAAAACATATGATTTAGCTTCAAATTCATTAGGAAGACATGGTTTAGCGTACTATTCATGGGAATCAAATGGTTCAGATTCAAATACTTGTGATATACATGATATAGCTTCAAATGCAGGCGAAACAAACGAGTCAGCTTCAAATCCATGCGAAACACATGATTTAGCTTCAAATGAATGCGAAGTAGAAGGCTGATCTCCGAATCCATGCGAAACACATGATTTCGCTTCAAATCAATGCGAAGTAGAAGTCTCTTCTTCGAATCCATACGGAACAAATGGTTTAGCTTCAAATTCATTCGCAACACATTGTTTAGCACAATATTCTTGCGAAAAAAATAATTCAGCTTCAAATACTTGTGATACACACGAATTAGCTTCAAATGCTTGGGAAACAAACGTGTTAGCTTCACATTCAAGCGAAAGAAATGATTCAGCTTCAAATCAGTGCGAAGTGGAAGGCAGATCTTCGAATCCATGCGAAACAAGTGGTTTAGATTGAAATACTTGTGATAAACATGATTTAGCTTCAACAGCATATGAAGCAAACGAGATAGCTTCAAATCCATGCGAAACACATGAGTTGGCTTCAAATTCATTCGAAACACATGGTTTAGCAGAGTGTTCTCGAGAAACAAATGGTTCAGCTTCAAATACTTGTGATATACGTGACTTCGCTCCAACTGCATGCGAAACAAACGAATAAACTTCAAATCCAAGCGAAACACATGATTTAGCTTCAAATCAATACGAAGTAGAAGGCTTAGCTTCAAATCTATTCGAAACAAATGGTTCAGCTTCAAATACTTGTGATATACATGATTTAGCTTCAACTGCGAAACAAACGATTTAGTTTCAAATCGATGCGAAACAAATGGTTTAGCTTCAAATATTTCTGATATACATGATTTAGCTTAAAATGCAGTCGAGACAAACGAGTTGGGCTTCATAGCCAAGCGAAACACATTATTTAGCGTCAAAGTCATGCGAAACACATGGTTTAACTTAATATTCATGCGAAACAAATGCTTCAGCTTCAAATACTTGTGATATACATGATTTAGATTCAACTGCATGCGAAACAAACGAGTTAGCCTCAAATCCATGCGAAACACATGATTTAGCATCAAATCAATGCGAAGTAGAAGGCTTATCTTCAAATCCATGCGAAACGAATGATTTAAATTCAAATACTTGCGAATATCTCTGATATAGCTTCAAATGCAGGTGAAACAAACGAGTTAGCTTTAAATGCATGCAAAAGGCATGATTTACCTTCAAATCAATGCAAATTAGGAGACTGATCTTCGAATCCATGCGAAACAAATGGATCAGGCTCAAATACTTGTGTTATACATGGTTTAGCTTCAACAGTATGCGAAACAAACGAGTTAGCTTCAAATCCTAGCGATAGACATGATTTAGCTTCAAATCAATGCGAAGTAGAAGGCTTACCTTCGAATCCATGCGAAACAAATGGTTTAGCTTCAAACACTTGTGATATACATGATTTAGCTTCAACATCATGTGAAACAAACGAGTTAGCTTCAAATCCAAGCGAAACACATGATTTATCTTCAAATCAATGCGAGGTAGAAGGCTTATTTTCAAATCCATGCGATTCAAACGGTTTAGCTTCAAATACTTCTGATATACATGATTTAGCTTCAACAGTATGCGAAACAAACGAGTTAGCTTTAAATCCATGCGAAACACATGATTTAACTTCAAATCAATGCGAAGTAGAAGGGTTATCTTCGAATCCATAGGAAACAAATGGTTTAGCTTCAAACACTTGTGATATACATGATTTAGCTTCAACAGCATGCGAAACAAACGAGTTAGCTTCAAATCCATGCGAAACACATGATTTAGCTTCAAACCAATGCGAAAAAGAAGGATTATCTTCGAATCCATGCGAAACAAATGGTTTAGCTTCAAACACTTGTGATATACAAGATTTAGCTTCAACAGCATGCGAAACAAACGAGTTAGCTTCAAAAACCATGCTAAACACATGATTTAGCTTCAAATCAATGCGAAGTAGAAGGGTTATCTTTGAATCCATGCGAAACAAATGGTTTAGCTTCAAACACTTGTGATATACATGATTTTGCTTCAACTGCACGCTGAACAAACGAGTTAGCTTCAAATCCATGCGAAACACATGATTTAGCTTCAAATCAATGCGAAGAAGAGGGGTGATCTTCGAATCCATGCTAATCAAATGGTTCATATTCAAATACTTGTGATATACATGATTTAGCTTCAACAGCATGCGAAACAAACGAGTTAGCTTCAAATCCAAGCGAAACACATGATTTAGCTTCAATTTAATGCGAAGTAGGAGGCTTAGCTTCAAATCCTTGCCAATCAAACGGTTTAGCTTCAAATACTTGTGATATACTTGATTTAGATTCAAGTGCATGCGAAACAAACTAGTTAGCTTTAAACCCATGCGAAGCAAATGATTTAAATTGAAATCAATGCGAACTTGATGGGTTATCATCAAATCCGTGCCAAACAAATGGTTTTGCTTCAAATACTTGTGATATACTTGATTTAGCTTCAACAGCATGCGAAACAAACGAGTTAGCTTCAGATCCATGCGAAACATATGATTTAACATCAAATCAATGCGAAGTAGAAGCCATACCTTCAGATCCATGGGAATTAAATGGTTTAGCTTCAAATACTTGTGATATACATGATTTAGCTTCAAAAGTATGCGAAACAAACGAGTTAGCTTCAAATCCATGCGCAACACATGATTTAGCTTCAAATCAATGCGAAGTAGAAGGGTTATCTTTGAATCCATGCGACACAAATAGTTTAGCTTCAAACACTTGTGATATACATGATTTTGCTTCAACTGCATGCTGAACAAACGAGTTAGCTTCAAATCCATGCGAAACACATGATTTAGCTTCAATTTAATGCGAAGTAGAAGGCTTAGCTTCAAATCCATGCCAATCAAACGGTGTAGCTTCAAATGCTTGTGATATACATGGTTCAGCTTCAAGTGCATGCGAAATAAACGAGTTAGCTTCAAATCCATGCGAAACACATGATTTAGGTCCAAATCAATGCGAAGCAGAAGGTTGATGTTCGAATCCATGCAAAACAAATGGTTTAGCTTCAAACACTTGTGATATACATGATTTAGCTTCAGCTGCATGCGAAACAAACGTGTTAGCTTCAAATCCATGCGAAACACATGATTTATCTTCAAATCAATGCGAGGTAGAAGGCTTAGCTTCAAATCCATGCGAATCAAACGATTTAGCTTCAAATACTTGTGATATACTTGATTTATATTCAAGTGCATGCGAAACAAACGAGATAGCTTCAGATCCATGCGAAACATATGATTTAACATCAAATCAATGCGAAGTAGAAGCCATACCTTCAGATCCATGGGAATTAAATGGTTTAGCTTCAAATACTCGTGATATACATGATTTAGCTTCAAAAGTATGCGAAACAAACGAGTTAGCTTCAAATCCATGCGCAACACATGATTTAGCTTCAAATCAATGCGAAGTAGAAGGGTTATCTTTGAATCCATGCGAAACAAATGGTTTAGCTTTAAACACTTGTGATATACATGATTTTGCTTCAACTGCATGCTGAACAAACGAGTTAGCTTCAAATCCATGCGAAACACATGATTTAACTCCAAATCAATGCGAAGTAGAAGGCTTTGCTTCAAATCCATGCGAAACACATGATTTATCTTCAAATCAATGCGAGGTAGAAGGCTTAGCTTCAAATCCATGCGAATCAAACGATTTAGCTTCAAATACTTGTGATATACTTGATTTATATTCAAGTGCATGCGAAACAAACGAGATAGCTTCAGATCCATGCGAAACATATGATTTAACATCAAATCAATGCGAAGTAGAAGCCATACCTTCAGATCCATGGGAATTAAATGGTTTAGCTTCAAATACTTGTGATATACATGATTTAGCTTCAAAAGTATGCGAAACAAACGAGTTAGCTTCAAATCCATGCGCAACACATGATTTAGCTTCAAATCAATGCGAAGTAGAAGGGTTATCTTTGAATCCATGCGAAACAAATGGTTTAGCTTCAAACACTTGTGATATACATGATTTTGCTTCAACTGCATGCTGAACAAACGAGTTAGCTTCAAATCCATGCGAAACACATGATTTAACTCCAAATCAATGCGAAGTAGAAGGCTTTGCTTCAAATCCATGCGAAACACATGATTTAGCTTCAAATCAATGCGAAGTAGAAGGGTTATCTTCGAATCCATGCGAAACAAATGATTTAGCTTCAAACACTTGTGATATACATGATTTAGCTTCAACTGCATGCGAAAAAAACGAGTTAGCTTCAAATCCATGCGAAACACATGATTTAAATTCAAATCAATGCGAAGTAGAAGGGTTATCTTTGAATCCATGCGAAACAAATGGTTTAGCTTCAAACACTTGTGTTATACATGATTTAGCTTCAACTGCATGCGAAACAACGAGTTAGCTTTAAATCCATGCGAAACACATGATTTAGCTCCAAATCAATGCGAAGTAGAAGGCATAGCTTCAAATCCATGGGAATCAAATGGTTTATCTTCAAATACTTGTGGTATGCATGACTTATCTTCAACTGCATGCGAAACAAACGAGTTAGCTTCAAATCCACGCGAAGCAAATGATTTAAATTCAAATCAATGCGAACTTGATGGGTTATCATCAAATCCGTGCCAAACAAATGGTTTTGCTTCAAATACTTGTGATATACTTGATTTAGCTTCAACAGCATGCGAAACAAACGAGTTAGCTTCAGATCCATGCGAAACATATGATTTAACATCAAATCAATGCGAAGTAGAAGCCATACCTTCAGATCCATGGGAATCAAACGGTGTAGCTTCAAATACTTGTGATATACATGGTTCAGCTTCAAGTGCATGCGAAATAAACGAGTTAGCTTCAAATCCATGCGAAACACATGATTTAGGTCCAAATCAATGCGAAGCAGAAGGTTGATGTTCGAATCCATGCAAAACAAATGGTTTAGCTTCAAACACTTGTGATATACATGATTTAGCTTCAGCTGCATGCGAAACAAACGAGTTAGCTTCAAATCCTTGCGAAACACATGATTATCTTCAAATCAATGCGAAGAAGAGTGGTGATCTTCGAATCCATGCTAATCAAATGGTCCATATTCAAATACTTGTGATATACATGATTTAGCTTCAACAGCATGCGAAACAAACGAGTTAGCTGTAAATCCATGCGAAACACATGATTTAGCTCCAAATCAATGCGAAGTAGAAGGCATAGCTACAAATCCATGGGAATCAAATGGTTTAGCTTCAAATACTTGTGATATACATGATTTAGTTTCAACAGCATGCGAAACAAACGAGTTAGCTTCAAATCCATGCGAAACAAATGATTTAGCTTCAAACCAATGCGAAGTAGAAGGGTTATCTTCGAATCCATGGGAAACAAATGGTTTAGCTTCAAACACTTGTGATATACATGATTTAGCTTCAACAGCATGCGAAACAAACGAGTTAGCTTCAAATCCATGCGAAACACATGATTTATCTTCAAATCAATGCGAGGTAGAAGGCTCAGCTTCAAATCCATGCGAATCGAACGATTTAGCTTAAAATACTTGTGATATACTTGATTTATATTCAAGTGCATGCGAAACAAACGAGATAGCTTCAGATCCATGCGAAACATATGATTTAACATCAAATCAATGCGAAGTAGAAGTCATACCTTCAGATCCATGGGAATTAAATGGTTTAGCTTCAAATACTTGTGATATACATGATTTAGCTTCAACTGTATGCGAAACAAACGAGTTAGCTTCAAATCCAAGCTAAGCATATGATTTCGTTTCAAATCAATGCGAAGTAGAAGGCTGATCTCCGAATCCACACGAAACAGATTGTTTAGATTCAAATACTTGTGATATACATGATTTAGCTTCAACAGCATGCGAAACAAACGTGTTAGCTTCAAATCCGTGCGAAACACATGATTTAGCTTCAATTTAATGCGAAGTAGAAGGCTTAGCTTCAAATCCATGCCAATCAAACGGTTTAGCTTCAAATACTTGTGATATACATGGTTCAGCTTCAAGTGCATGCGAAATAAACGAGTTAGCTTCAAATCCAAGCGAAACACATGATTTAGCTTCAATTTAATGCGAAGTAGGAGGCTTAGCTTCAAATCCTTGCCAATCAAACGGTTTAGCTTCAAATACTTGTGATATACTTGATTTAGATTCAAGTGCATGCGAAACAAACTAGTTAGCTTTAAACCCATGCGAAGCAAATGATTTAAATTCAAATCAATGCGAACTTGATGGGTTATCATCAAATCCGTGCCAAACAAATGGTTTTGCTTCAAATACTTGTGATATACTTGATTTAGCTTCAACAGCATGCGAAACAAACGAGTTAGCTTCAGATCCATGCGAAACATATGATTTAACATCAAATCAATGCGAAGTAGAAGCCATACCTTCAGATCCATGGGAATTAAATGGTTTAGCTTCAAATACTTGTGATATACATGATTTAGCTTCAAAAGTATGCGAAACAAACGAGTTAGCTTCAAATCCATGCGCAACACATGATTTAGCTTCAAATCAATGCGAAGTAGAAGGGTTATCTTTGAATCCATGCGACACAAATGGTTTAGCTTCAAACACTTGTGATATACATGATTTTGCTTCAACTGCATGCTGAACAAACGAGTTAGCTTCAAATCCATGCGAAACACATGATTTAGCTTCAATTTAATGCGAAGTAGAAGGCTTAGCTTCAAATCCATGCCAATCAAACGGTGTAGCTTCAAATGCTTGTGATATACATGGTTCAGCTTCAAGTGCATGCGAAATAAACGAGTTAGCTTCAAATCCATGCGAAACACATGATTTAGGTCCAAATCAATGCGAAGCAGAAGGTTGATGTTCGAATCCATGCAAAACAAATGGTTTAGCTTCAAACACTTGTGATATACATGATTTAGCTTCAGCTGCATGCGAAACAAACGAGTTAGCTTCAAATCCATGCGAAACACATGATTTATCTTCAAATCAATGCGAGGTAGAAGGCTTAGCTTCAAATCCATGCGAATCAAACGATTTAGCTTCAAATACTTGTGATATACTTGATTTATATTCAAGTGCATGCGAAACAAACGAGATAGCTTCAGATCCATGCGAAACATATGATTTAACATCAAATCAATGCGAAGTAGAAGCCATACCTTCAGATCCATGGGAATTAAATGGTTTAGCTTCAAATACTTGTGATATACATGATTTAGCTTCAAAAGTATGCGAAACAAACGAGTTAGCTTCAAATCCATGCGCAACACATGATTTAGCTTCAAATCAATGCGAAGTAGAAGGGTTATCTTTGAATCCATGCGAAACAAATGGTTTAGCTTCAAACACTTGTGATATACATGATTTTGCTTCAACTGCATGCTGAACAAACGAGTTAGCTTCAAATCCATGCGAAACACATGATTTAACTCCAAATCAATGCGAAGTAGAAGGCTTTGCTTCAAATCCATGCGAAACACATGATTTAGCTTCAAATCAATGCGAAGTAGAAGGGTTATCTTCGAATCCATGCGAAACAAATGATTTAGCTTCAAACACTTGTGATATACATGATTTAGCTTCAACTGCATGCGAAAAAAACGAGTTAGCTTCAAATCCATGCGAAACACATGATTTAAATTCAAATCAATGCGAAGTAGAAGGGTTATCTTTGAATCCATGCGAAACAAATGGTTTAGCTTCAAACACTTGTGTTATACATGATTTAGCTTCAACTGCATGCGAAACAACGAGTTAGCTTTAAATCCATGCGAAACACATGATTTAGCTCCAAATCAATGCGAAGTAGAAGGCATAGCTTCAAATCCATGGGAATCAAATGGTTTATCTTCAAATACTTGTGGTATGCATGACTTATCTTCAACTGCATGCTGAACAAACGAGTTAGCTTCAAATCCATGC
The DNA here is from genome assembly GCF_051020955.1 of Megalopta genalis. Taxonomy (NCBI): domain Eukaryota; kingdom Metazoa; phylum Arthropoda; class Insecta; order Hymenoptera; family Halictidae; genus Megalopta; species Megalopta genalis. The sequence continues at coordinate 274,189 of NW_027476347.1, forward strand.
GAAACACATGATTTAGCTTCAATTTAATGCGAAGTAGAAGGCTTAGCTTCAAATCCATGCCAATCAAACGGTGTAGCTTCAAATACTTGTGATATACATGGTTCAGCTTCAAGTGCATGCGAAATAAACGAGTTAGCTTCAAATCCATGCGAAACACATGATTTAGGTCCAAATCAATGCGAAGCAGAAGGTTGATGTTCGAATCCATGCAAAACAAATGGATTAGCTTCAAACACTTGTGATATACATGATTTAGCTTCAGCTGCATGCGAAACAAACGAGTTAGCTTCAAATCCATGCGAAACACATGATTTATCTTCAAATCAATGCGAGGTAGAAGGCTTAGCTTCAAATCCATGCGAATCAAACGATTTAGCTTCAAATACTTGTGATATACTTGATTTATATTCAAGTGCATGCGAAACAAACGAGATAGCTTCAGATCCATGCGAAACATATGATTTAACATCAAATCAATGCGAAGTAGAAGCCATACCTTCAGATCCATGGGAATTAAATGGTTTAGCTTCAAATACTTGTGATATACATGATTTAGCTTCAAAAGTATGCGAAACAAACGAGTTAGCTTCAAATCCATGCGCAACACATGATTTAGCTTCAAATCAATGCGAAGTAGAAGGGTTATCTTTGAATCCATGCGAAACAAATGGTTTAGCTTCAAACACTTGTGATATACATGATTTTGCTTCAACTGCATGCTGAACAAACGAGTTAGCTTCAAATCCATGCGAAACACATGATTTAGCTTCAAATCAATGCGAAGAAGAGGGGTGATCTTCGAATCCATGCTAATCAAATGGTTCATATTCAAATACTTGTGATATACATGATTTAGCTTCAACAGCATGCGAAACAAACGAGTTAGCTTCAAATCCATGCGAAACACATGATTTAGCTTCAAACCAATGCGAAGAAGAAGGATTATCTTCGAATCCATGCGAAACAAATGGTTTAGCTTCAAACACTTGTGATATACAAGATTTAGCTTCAGCAGCATGCGAAACAAACGAGTTAGCTTCAAAAACCATGCGATACACATGATTTAGCTTCAAATCGATGCGAAGTAGAAGGCTTATCTACGAATCCATGCGAAACAAATGGTTTAGCTGCAAATACTTGTGATATACATGATTCAGCATCAACTGCATGCGAAACAAACGAGTTAGCTTCAAATCCATGCGAAACACATGATTTAGCTTCAAATCAATGCGATGTGGAAGACTGATCTTTGAATCAATGCGAAACAAATGGTTTAGCTTCAAATACTTGTGATATACATGATTTTGCTTCAACTGCATGCTGAACAAACGAGTTAGCTTCAAATCCATGCGAAACACATGATTATCTTCAAATCAATGCGAAGAAGAGGGGTGATCTTCGAATCCATGCTAATCAAATGGTTCAGCTTCAAACACTTGTGATATACATGATTTAGCTTCAACTGCTTGCGAAACAACGAGTTAGCTTTAAATCCATGCGAAACACATGATTTAACTCCAAATCAATGCGAAGTAGAAGGCTTTGCTTCAAATCCATGCGAAACACATGATTTAGCTTCAAATCAATGCGAAGTAGAAGGGTTATCTTCGAATCCATGCGAAACAAATGGTTTAGCTTCAAACACTTGTGATATACATGATTTAGCTTCAACTGCATGCGAAACAACGAGTTAGCTTTAAATCCATGCGAAACACATGATTTAGCTCCAAATCAATGCGAAGTAGAAGGCATAGCTACAAATCCATGGGAATCAAATGGTTTAGCTTCAAGTACTTGTGATATACATGATTTAGTTTCAACAGCATGCGAAACAAACGAGTTAGCTTCAAATCCATGCGAAACAAATGATTTAGCTTCAAACCAATGCGAAGTAGAAGGGTTATCTTCGAATCCATGGGAAACAAATGGTTTAGCTTCAAACACTTGTGATATACATGATTTAGCTTCAACAGCATGCGAAACAAACGAGTTAGCTTCAAATCCATGCGAAACACATGATTTAGCTTCAAACCAATGCGAAGAAGAAGGATTATCTTCGAATCCATGCGAAACAAATGGTTTAGCTTCAAACACTTGTGATATACAAGATTTAGCTTCAACAGCATGCGAAACAAACGAGTTAGCTTCAAAAACCATGCGATACACATGATTTAGCTTCAAATCGATGCGAAGTGGAAGACTGATCTTTGAATCAATGCGAAACAAATGGCTTAGCTTCAAATACTTGTGATATACATGATTTTGCTTCAACTGCATGCTGAACAAACGAGTTAGCTTCAAATCCATGCGAAACACATGATTTAGCTTCAATTTAATGCGAAGTAGAAGGCTTAGCTTCAAATCCATGCCAATCAAACGGTGTAGCTTCAAATACTTGTGATATACATGGTTCAGCTTCAAGTGCATGCGAAATAAACGAGTTAGCTTCAAATCCATGCGAAACACATGATTTAGGTCCAAATCAATGCGAAGCAAAAGGTTGATGTTCGAATCCATGCAAAACAAATGGTTTAGCTTCAAACACTTGTGATATACATGATTTAGCTTCAGCTGCATGCGAAACAAACGAGTTAGCTTCAAATCCATGCGAAACACATGATTTATCTTCAAATCAATGCGAGGTTGAAGGCTTAGCATCAAATCCATGCGAATCGAACGATTTAGCTTCAAATACTTGTGATATACTTGATTTATATTCAAGTGCATGCGAAACAAACGAGATAGCTTCAGATCCATGCGAAACATATGATTTAACATCAAATCAATGCGAAGTAGAAGTCATACCTTCAGATCCATGGGAATTAAATGGTTTAGCTTCAAATACTTGTGATATACATGATTTAGCTTCAACTGTATGCGAAACAAACGATTTAGCTTCAAATCCATGCGCAACACATGATTTAGCTTCAAATCAATGCGAAGTAGAAGGATTATCTTTGAATCCATGCGAAACAAATGGTTTAGCTTCAAACACTTGTGATATACATGATTTTGCTTCAACTGCATGCTGAACAAACGAGTTAGCTTCAAATCCATGCGAAACACATGATTTAACTCCAAATCAATGCGAAGTAGAAGGCTTTGCTTCAAATCCATGCGAAACACATGATTTAGCTTCAAATCAATGCGAAGTAGAAGGGTTATCTTCGAATCCATGCGAAACAAATGATTTAGCTTCAAACACTTGTGATATACATGATTTAGCTTCAACTGCATGCGAAAAAAACGAGTTAGCTTCAAATCCATGCGAAACACATGATTTAAATTCAAATCAATGCGAAGTAGAAGGGTTATCTTTGAATCCATGCGAAACAAATGGTTTAGCTTCAAACACTTGTGTTATACATGATTTAGCTTCAACTGCATGCGAAACAACGAGTTAGCTTTAAATCCATGCGAAACACATGATTTAGCTCCAAATCAATGCGAAGTAGAAGGCATAGCTTCAAATCCATGGGAATCAAATGGTTTATCTTCAAATACTTGTGGTATGCATGACTTATCTTCAACTGCATGCTGAACAAACGAGTTAGCTTCAAATCCATGCGAAACACATGATTTAGCTTCAAACCAATGCGAAGAAGAAGGATTATCTTCGAATCCATGCGAAACAAATGGTTTAGCTTCAAACACTTGTGATATACAAGATTTAGCTTCAACAGCATGCGAAACAAACGAGTTAGCTTCAAAAACCATGCGATACACATGATTTAGCTTCAAATCGATGCGAAGTGGAAGACTGATCTTTGAATCAATGCGAAACAAATGGCTTAGCTTCAAATACTTGTGATATACATGATTTTGCTTCAACTGCATGCTGAACAAACGAGTTAGCTTCAAATCCATGCGAAACACATGATTTAGCTTCAATTTAATGCGAAGTAGAAGGCTTAGCTTCAAATCCATGCCAATCAAACGGTGTAGCTTCAAATACTTGTGATATACATGGTTCAGCTTCAAGTGCATGCGAAATAAACGAGTTAGCTTCAAATCCATGCGAAACACATGATTTAGGTCCAAATCAATGCGAAGCAAAAGGTTGATGTTCGAATCCATGCAAAACAAATGGTTTAGCTTCAAACACTTGTGATATACATGATTTAGCTTCAGCTGCATGCGAAACAAACGAGTTAGCTTCAAATCCATGCGAAACACATGATTTATCTTCAAATCAATGCGAGGTAGAAGGCTTAGCATCAAATCCATGCGAATCGAACGATTTAGCTTCAAATACTTGTGATATACTTGATTTATATTCAAGTGCATGCGAAACAAACGAGATAGCTTCAGATCCATGCGAAACATATGATTTAACATCAAATCAATGCGAAGTAGAAGTCATACCTTCAGATCCATGGGAATTAAATGGTTTAGCTTCAAATACTTGTGATATACATGATTTAGCTTCAACTGTATGCGAAACAAACGATTTAGCTTCAAATCCATGCGCAACACATGATTTAGCTTCAAATCAATGCGAAGTAGAAGGATTATCTTTGAATCCATGCGAAACAAATGGTTTAGCTTCAAACACTTGTGATATACATGATTTTGCTTCAACTGCATGCTGAACAAACGAGTTAGCTTCAAATCCATGCGAAACACATGATTTAGCTTCAAATCAATGCGAAGAAGTGGGGTGATCTTCGAATCCATGCTAATCAAATGGTACATTTTCAAATACTTGTGATATACATGATTTAGCTTCAACAGCATGCGAAACAAACGAGTTAGCTTCAAATCCAGGCGAAACACATGATTTAGCTCCAAATCAAGCGAAGTAGAAGGCATAGCTTCAAATCCATGGGAATCAAATGCTTTAGCTTCAAATACTTGTGATATACATGAGTTAGCTTCAACAGCATGCGAAACAAACGAGTTAGCTTCAAATCCGTGCGAAACACATGATTTAGCTTCTATTTAATGCGAAGTAGAAGGCTTAGCTCCAAATCCATGCTAATCAAACGGTTTAGCTTCAAATACTTGTGATATACATAATTTAACTTCAACTGCATGTGATACAAACGAGTTAGCTTAAAATCCAAGCGGAACACATGATTTATCTTCAAATCAATGCGAAGTGGAATGCTGAGTTTCAAATCCATGCGAATCAAATGTTTTAGCTTCAAATACTTGTGATATACATGATTTAGCTTCAACTGCATGCGATATAAACGAGTTAGCTTCAAATCCATGCGAAACACATGATTTAGCATCAAATCAATGCGAAGTAGGAGGCTTATCTTCAAATCCATGCGAAACAAATCGTTTAGCTTCAAATACTTGTGATATACTTGATTTATATTCAAGTGCATGCGAGACAAAGGAGTTAGCTTTAAATCCATGCGTAACACGTGATTTAGCTCCAAATCAATGCGAAGTAGGAAGCTTATCTTCAAATCCATGGGAATCAAATCGTTTAGCTTCAAATACTTGTGATATACATGATTTAGCTTCAACTGCATGCGAAACAAACGAGTTAGCTTCTAATCCATGCGCAACACATGATTTAGCTTCAAATCAATGCGAAGTAGAAGGGTTATCTTCGAATCCATGCGAAACAAATGGTTTAACTTCAAACACTTGTGATATACATGATTTAGCTTCAACTGCATGCGAAACAACGAGTTAGCTTTAAATCCATGCGAAACACATGATTTAACTCCAAATCAATGCGAAGTGGAAGACTGATCTTTGAATCAATGCGAAACACATGATTTAGCTTCAAATCAATGCGAAGTAGAAGGGTTATCTTCGAATCCATGCGAAACAAATGATTTAGCTTCAAACACTTGTGATATACATGATTTAGCTTCAACTGCATGCGAAACAAACGAGTTGGCTTTAAATCCATGCGAAACACATGATTTAGCTCCAAATAAATGCGATGTAGAAGGTTTAGCTTCAAATTCATGCGAAACAAATGGTTTAGCATCAAATAATTGTGATGTACATGATTTACCTTCAACTGCATGTGAAACAATCGAGTTAGCTTCAAATGCATGCGAAACACATGATTTAGCTTGAAATCAATGCGAACTAGAAGGCTTGTCTTCGAATCCATGCAAAACAAATGGTTTAGGTTCAAATACTTGTGATATACATGATTTAGATTCAAATGCAGGCGAAACAACCGAGTTAGTTTCAAATCCGTGCGAAACTCGTGATTTAGCTTTATATTCATGTGAAGCAAATGGTTTAGCTTCAAATAATTGTGATATACATAATTTAGCTTCCACTGCATGCGAAGCAAGCGAGTTAGCTTCAAATGCAAGCGAAACAAATGATTTAGCTCAAATCACTGCGATGTAGAAGGTTTAGCTTCAAATCCATGCGAAACAAATGATTTAGCTTCAAACACTTGCGATATAAGTGATATAGCTTCAAATTCAGACGAAACAAACGAGTGAACTTCAAATCCAAGCGTAACACATGATTTAACTTCAAATCAATGCGAAGAAGAAGGCTTAGCATCAAATCCATGCGAAACAAATGGTTTAGCTTGAAATACTTGTGATATACACGGTTTAGCTTCAACTGCATGCGGAGCAAACGAGTTAACTTCAAATCCAAGGGAAACAAATGATTTAACTTCAAATCAATGCGAAGTAGAAGGCTTAGCTTCAAATCCAGGCGAAACAAACGAGTCAGCTTCAAATCCATGCGGAACACATGATTTAGCTTCAAATCAATGCGAAGTAGAATGCTTAGTTTCAATTCCAAGCGAAACGAATGATTGAGCTTCAAATCAATGCGAAGTAGAAGGGTTAGTTTCAAATCCGAGCGAAACACATGATTTAGATTCTAATCAATGCGAAGTAGTAGGGTTAGTTTCAAATCCGAGCGAAACACATGATTTAGATTCAGATACTTGCGATAAAAATGAAATAACTTCAAATGCAGACGAACGAACGAGTTATCTTCAAATTAAAGCGAAACACATGATTTAGCTTCAAATCAGTGCGATGTAGAAGGCTTAGCTTCAAATCCAAGCGAAACAAATGGTATACATTCACACACTTGTGATAAACATGATTTAGCTCCAACTGCATGCGAAACAGACGAGACAGCTTCAAATCCAAGGGAAACACTTGGTTTAGCATCAAATCAATGTGATGTAGAAGGTTTAGCTTCAAATCCATGCAAAACGAATTATTTAGCTTCAAGTGCTTGCGATATAAGTGATATAGCTTCAAATGCAGGCGAAACAAATGAGTTAGCTTCAAATCCATGCGAAACACAAGATTTAGCTTCAAATCAATGCGAAGTAGAAGGCTTAGCTTCAAATCCAAGCGAAACACATGATTTAGATTCAAATACTTGCGATATAAATGAAATAGCTTCAAATGCAGACCAAACGAATGAAATATCTTCAAATTCATGCGAAACGCATGATTTAGCTTCAATCAATGCGAAGTTAAAGGCTTAGCTTCAAATCCATGCGAAACAAATGATTTAGCTTCAAATACTTGCGATATAAGTGATACTGCTTCAAATGCAGGCGAAGCAAACAGTTAGATTCAAATTCATGCGAAACACATGATTTAGCTTCAAATGAAGGCGAAGTAGAAGGCTTAGCTTCAAATCCATGCGAAACAAATTGTTTAGCTTCAAATACTTGTGAGATACTTGATTTAGCTTCAACTGCTTGCGAAACCAACGAGTTAGCTTCAAATCCAAGCGAAACACGTGATTTAGTATCAAATCAATGCGAAGTAGAAGGCTTTGCTTCAAATCCATGCGAAACACTCGATTTAGCTTCAAATCAAAGCGAAGCAAAAGGGTTATCTACGAATCAATGCGAAACAAATGGTTTAGCTTCAAATACCTGTGATATACATGATTTAGCTTCTACTGCATGCGAAAAAAACGAGTTAGCTTCAAATCCAAGCGAAACACGTGTTTTAGCCTCAAATTAATGCGAAGTAGAAGGCTTTGCTTCAAATCCATGCGAAACACATGATTTAGCTTCAAATCAATGCGAAGTAGAAGGCTTATCTTCGAATCCATGCGAAACAAATGGTTTAGCTTCAAATAACTGTGATATGCATTATTTAGCTTCAACTGCATGCGAAAACAACGAGTTAGCTTGATATCCATGCGAAAAACATGTTTTAGCTTCAAATCAATGCGAAGTAGAATACTGATCTTTGAATCCATGCGAAACAAATGGTTTAGCTTCAAATACTTGTCATATACATGATTTAGCTTCAGCGGCATGCGAAACAATCGAGTTAGATTCAAATCCGTGCGAAACACATGATTTAGCTTCAAATCAATGCGAAGTAGAAGGCTTTGCTTCAAATCCGTGCGAATCCAATGTTTTAGCTTCAAATTCTCGTGATATACATGATTTAGCTTCAACTGCGTGCGTAACAAACGAGTTAGCTTCAAATCCAAGCGAAACACATTATTTAGATTCAAATCAATGCGAAGTAGAAGGCTTATCTTCGAATCTATGCGAAACAAATGGTTTAGCTTCAAACACCTGTGATATACATGATTTAGCTTCAACTGCATGCGAAACAAACGAGTTAGCTTCAAATCCATGCGATACACATGATTTAGCTTCAAATCAAAGCGAATTAGTAGGGTTATCTACGAATTCTTGCGAAAGAAATGGTTTAGCTTCAAATACCAGTGATACACATGATTTAGCTTCTACTGCATGCGAAAAAATCGAGTTAGCTTCAAATCCAAGCGAAACACGTGATTTAGACTCAAATCAATGCGAAGTAGAAGGCTTTGCTTCAAATCCATGCGAAACACATGATTTCGCTTCAAATCAAAGCGAAGTAGAAGGGTTATCTTCGAATCCATGCGAAACAAATGATTTAGCTGCAAACACTTTTGATATACATGATTTAGCTTCAACTGCATGCGACACAAACGAGTTAGCTTTAAATCCATGCGAAACACATGATTTAGCTCCAAATCAATGCGAAGTAGAAGGCTTTGCTTCAAATCCGTGCGTATCAAATGGTTTAGCTACAAATTCTCGTGATAAACATGATTTAGCTTCAACTGCGTGCGAAACAAACGAGTTAGCTTCAAATCCAAGCCAATCAAACGGATTAGCTTGAAGTAATTGTGATATACATGATTTAGATTCAACTGCATGCGAAACATAAGAGTTAGCTACAAATCCAAGCGAAACACATGATTTAGCTTCAAATCAATGCGAAGTAGAAGGCTTATCTTCGAATCCATGCGAAACAAATGGTTTAGCTTCAAATAACTGTGATATGCATTATTTAGCTTCAACTGCATGCGAAAACAACGAGTTAGCTTGATAACCATGCGAAAAACATGTTTTAGCTTCAAATCAATGCGAAGTAGAATACTGATCTTTGAATCCATGCGAAACAAATGGTTTAGCTTCAAATACTTGTCATATACATGATTTAGCTTCAACGGCATGCGAAACAATCGAGTTAGATTCAAATCCGTGCGAAACACATGATTTAGCTTCAAATCAATGCGAAGTAGAAGGCTTTGCTTCAAATCCGTGCGAATCAAATGTTTTAGCTTCAAATTCTCGTGATATACATGATTTAGCTTCAACTGCGTGCGTAACAAACGAGTTAGCTTCAAATCCAAGCGAAAAACATGATTTAGCTTCAAATAAATGCGAAGTAGAAGTCTTATCTTCGAACCCATGCGAAACAAATCGTTTAGCTTCAAACACTTGTTTTATACATGATTTAGCTTCAACAGCATGCGAAACAAACGTGTTAGCTTCAAATCCATGCGAAAAACATGATTTAGCTTCAATTCAATGCGAAGTAGAAGGCTTATCTTCGAATCCATGCGAAACAAATGGTTTAACTTCAAATACTTGTGATATACATGATATAGCTTCAAGAGCATGCCTAACAAACGAGTTAACTTCAAATCCATTCGAAACACATGGTTTAGATTCAAATCGATGCGAAGTAGAAGGCTTATCTACGAATCCATGCGAAACAAATGGTTTAGCTGCAAATACTTGTGATATACATGATTCAGCATCAACTGCATGCGAAACAAACGAGTTAGCTTCAAATCCATGCGAAACACATGATTTAGCTTCAAATCAATGCGAACTAGAAGGGTTATCATCAAATCCGTGCGAATCAAATGGTTTAGATTCAAATACTTGTGATATACATGATTTAGCTTCAACAGCATGCGAATCAAACGAGTTAGCTTCAAATCCATGCCAAACACATGATTTAGCTTCAAATCAAAGCGAAGTAGAAAGGTTATGTTCGAATCCATGCGAAACAAATCGTTTAGCATCAAATACTTTTGATATACATGATTTAACTTCAACTGCATGTGATACAAACGAGTTAGCTTAAAATCCAAGCGAAACACATTATTTAGCTTCAAATCAATGCGAGGTAGAAGGCTTAGCTTCAAATCCATGCGAAGCACATGATTTAGCATCAAATCAATGCGAACTAGGAGGCTTATTTTCAAATCCATGCGAAACACATGATTTAACTCCAAATCAATGCGAAGTAGAAGGCATAGCTTCAAATCCGTGGGAATCAAATCGTTTACCTTCAAATACTTGTGATATGCATGACTTATCTTCAACTGCATGCGAAACAAACGAGTTAGCTTGAAATCCATGCGCAACACATGATTTAGCTTCAAATCAATGCGAAGTAGAAGGGTTATCTTCGAATCCATGCCAAACAAATGGTTTAGCTTCAAACACTTGTGAGATACATGACTTAGCTTCAACTGCATGCGAAACAACGAGTTAGCTTTAAATCCATGCGAAACACATGATTTAACTCCAAATCAATGCGAAGTAGAAGGCTTTGCATCAAATCCATGCGAAAAACATGATTTAGCTTCAAATCAATGCGAAGTAGAAGGGTTATCTTCGAATCCATGCGAAACAAATGATTTAGCTTCAAACGCTTTTGATATACATGATTTAACTTCAACTGCATGTGATAGAAACGAGTTAGCTTCAAATTCCCAGCGAAATACATGATTTATCTTCAAATCAATGCGAGGTAGAAGGCTTAGCTTCAAATCCATGCGAATCAAACGGTTTACCTTCAAATACTTGTGATATTCTTGATTTATATTCAAGTGCATGCGAAACAAACGAGTTAGCTTTAAATCCATGCGAAACTCATGATTTAGCTCCAAATCAATGCGAAGTAGAAGGCATAGCTTCAAATCCATGGGAATCAAATGGTTTATCTTCAAATACTTGTGATATACGTGACTTAGCTTCAACTGCATGCGAAACAAACGAGTTAGATTCAAATCAATGCGAAACACATGCTTTAGCTTCAAATCAATGCGAACTAGAAGCGTTATCATCAAATCCGTGCGAATCAAATGGTTTAGCTTCAAATACTTGTGATATACATGATTTAGCTTCAACAGCATGAGAATCAAACGAGTTAGCTTCAAATCCATGCCAAACACATGATTTAGCTTCAAATAAAGCGAAGTAGAAAGGTTATCTTCGAATCCATGCGAAACAAATCGCTTAGCATCAAATACTTGTGATATACGTGATTTAACTTCAACTGCATGTGATACTAACGAGTTAGCTTAAAATCCAAGCGAAACACATTATTTAGCTTCAAATCAATGCGAGGTAGAAGGCTTAGCTTCAAATCCATGCGAAACACATGATTTAGCATCAAATCAATGCGAAGTAGGAGGCTTATCTTCAAATCCATGCGAAACACATGATTTAACTCCAAATCAGTGCGAAGTAGAAGGCTTTGCTTCAAATCCATACGAAACACATGATTTAGCTTCAAATCAATGCGAAGTAGAAGGATTATCTTCGAATCCATGCGAAACAAATGGTTTAGCTTCAAATAACTGTGATATGCATTATTTAGCTTCAACTGCATGCGAAAACAACGAGTTAGCTTGATATCCATGCGAAAAACATGTTTTAGCTTCAAATCAATGCAAAGTAGAATACTGATCTTTGAATCCATGCGAAACAAATGGTTTAGCTTCAAATACTTGTCATATACATGATTTAGCTTCAACGGCATGCGAAACAATCGAGTTAGATTCAAATCCGTGCGAAACACATGATTTAGCTTCAAATCAATGCAAAGTAGAAGGCCTAGCTTCAAATCCACGCGAATCAAATGGTTTAGCTTCAAATGCTTGTGATATACATGATTTAGATTCAAGTGCATGCGTAACAAACGAGATAGCTTCAAATCCATGCGAAACATATGATTTAACATCAAATCAAAGCGAGGCAGAAGGCTGATCTTCGAATCCATGCAAAACAAATGGTTTAGCTTCAAATACTTGTGATATACTTGATTTAGATTCAAGTGCGTGCGAAACAAACGAGTTAGCTTCAAATCCAAGCGAAACACATGATTTATTTTCAAATCAATGCGAGGTAGAAGGCTTAGCTTCAAATCCATGCGAAACATATGATTTAACATCAAATCACTGCGAAGCAGAAGGCTGATATTCGAATCCATGCGAAACAAATGGTTTAGCTTCAAATACTTGTGATATACATGATTTAGCTTCAACTGCATGCGAAACAAACGAGTTAGCTTTAAATCCATGCGAAACACATTATTTATCTTCAAATCAATGCGATGTAGAAGGGTTATCTTCGAATCCATGCGAAACAAATGGTTTTGCTTTATGTACTTGCGATATACTTGACTTAGCTTCAACAGCATGCGAAACAAACGAGTTAGCTTCAAATCCATGCGAAACACACGATTTAGCTTCACATCAATGCGAAGTAGAAGGCTGATCTTCAAATTCTTGAGAAACAAATGATTTAGCGTCAGATAATTGCGATATAAGTGATATGGCTTCAAATGCAGGTGATATAAACGACTTAGCTTCAAATCCAAGGGAAACACATGATTTAACATCAAATCAATGCGAAGAAGAAGGCTGAGCTTCAAATTCATGCGAAACGAATGGTTTAGGTTCAAATACTTGGAATATACATGGTTTAGATTCAAATGCATGCGAAACAATCGAGTTAGCTTCAAATCCAGCGAAAAACATGAATTAAGTTCAAATCAACGTGAAGTAGAAGGCTTAGTTTTAAATCCACCCGAAACGAAAGATTTAGCTTCAAATACTTGCCAATATAAGTGATATAGCTTCAAATGCAGGCGAAACAAACGAGTTACCTTCAGATGCATGCGAAACACATGATTAAGCTTCAAATCAATGCGAAGTAGAAGGCTTATCTTCGACTCCATGCGAAACCAATGGAATAGCTTCAAATACTTGGGATTACATGATTCAGATTCAACTGCATGCGAAACAAACGAGCTGGCTTCAAATTTCAGCGAATCAAATGAGTTAGCTTCAAATCGATGCGAAGTAGAAGGCTGATCTTCGAATCCACACGAAACAGATGGTTTAGATTCAAATACTTGTAATATACATGATTTAGGTTCAACAGCATGCGAAACAAACGAGTTAGCTTCAAATCCATGCGAAACACATGATTTAGCTTCAAATGAATGCGAAGTAGAAGGCTTATATTCGAAACCATGCTAAACAAATGGTTTAGCTCAAATACTTGGGATATACATGGTTTAGATTCAACTGCATGCGAAACAAACGAGTTAGCTTCAAATCCATGCGAAACACATCATTTAGATTAATATCAATATTTTATTTAGATTAATATCAGATTAATATCAATGCGAAGTAGAAGGCTTATCTTCGAATCCATGCGAGACAAATGGTTTAGCTTCAAATATTTGTGATATACATGATTTAGCTCCAAATGCAGGCGAAATAACGAGTTAGCTCTAAACCCATGCGAAACACATGATGTGGCTTCAAATCAATGCGATGTAGCAGGCTTAGCTTCAAATCCATGTGAATCACATGATTTAGCTTCAAATCAATGTGAGGTAGAAGGCTTAGCTTCAAATCCATGCGAATCAAAAGGTTTTGTTTCAAATACTTGTGATATGCTTGATTTATATTCAAATGCATGCGAAACGAACGAGATAGATTCAAATCCATGCGAAACACATGATTTAACTCCAAATCAATGCGAAGTAGAAGGCATAGCTTTAAATCCATGGGAATCAAATGGTTTAGCTTCAAATAATTGCGATACACATGATTTAGATTCAAGTGCATGCGAAACAAACGAGTTAGCTTCAAATCCATGCGAAACACAGGATTCAGCTTCAAATCAATGCGAAGTAGAAGGCTAATCTTCGAAACCATGCGAAACAAATCATTTAGATTCAAATACTTGTGATATACATGATTTAGCTTCAAATGCATGCGAAACAAACGAGTTAGTTTCAAATCCATGCGTATCACATGATTTACCTTCAAATCAATGCGAAGTAGAAGGATTAGCTTCAAATCCAAGCGACTCACATGATTTAGCTTCAAACAAGTGTGATATACATGATTCAGCTTCAACTGCATGCGAAACAAACGAGTTAGCTTCAAATCCTTTGCGAAACACATGATTTAGCATCAAATCAATGCGACGTAGGAGGCTTATCTTCAAATCCATGCGAAACAAATCGTTTAGCTTCAAATACTTGTGATATTCATGATTTATCTTCAACTGCATGTGAAACAAACGAGCTAGCTTAAAATCCAAGCGAAACACATTATTTAGCTTCAAATCAATGCGAAGTAGAAAGGTTACCTTCAAATCCATGCGAAACAAATGGTTTAGCATCAAATACTTGTGATTTACATGGTTTAGATTCAAGTGCATGCGAAACAAACGAGTTAGCTTAAAATTCATACGAAACTCATGATTTAACTTCAAATCAATGCGAAGTGGAAGGGTTACCTTCGAATCCATGCGAAACAAATGGTTTAGCTTCAAACACTTGTGATGTACATGATTTAGCTTCAACTGCATGTGAAACAAACGAGTTAGTTTAAAATCCAAGCGAAACACATGATTTGTCTTCAAATCAATGTGAAGTAGAAGGCTTAGCTTCAAATCCAAGCGAACCAAATTATTTAGCTTCAAATCAATGCGAAGTAGAAGGCGTGGTTTCAAATCCATGAGAAAAAATGGTTTAGCTTCAGATGCTTGTGATATACATAATTTAGCTTCAAATGCATGCGAAACAAACGCGTTAGCTTAAAATCTATACGAAGCACATGATTTAGCTGCAAATCAATGCGAAGTAGAGGGCATATCTTCTAATCCATGGAAAGAAATCGTTTAGCTTCAAATACTTGTGATATACATGATTCAGCATCAACTGCATGCGAAACAAACGAGTTAGCTTCAAATCCATGCGAAACACATGATTTAGCTTCAAATCTATGCGAAACACATGATTTAGCTTCAAATCAATGCGAAGTGGAATACTGATCTTTGAATCAATGCGAAAAAAATGGTT